>NW_006205908.1:764355-766527 GCF_000334495.1 Tupaia belangeri chinensis
ACCTGCTGGCTTTGTCTTGCCGTTTCTTCCCAGCCCAGGCCATGGGAGACAGCCTATTTACCAGTTTGGGTTGTCTGCATGGCCCCATTGTCTCCCCCTTTTTTGTTTTGTAATTTATAGAAGTGAATCTCTGCCTGAAAAGATGTAATTGCTGTCGTTATACATTTAGCAAGGACATTATACATTTAGCAAGGACGTTATACATTTAGTAAGGACGGTTTATAAAGTTTTAACACTAGAGAAATATAGGTTCCATTTAGGGCTGGATTAAGGGTGAATATAATGCAGTTCTGCAGTTGTTTGTTTGACGTAGGTGGGTCTTCATGGAATGCAGTTTCCGAAAAATAGCTCCATCAAGCAGAGATGATTATCAGCTTATGCGGCACAGCAGCCATCTTGTGATTACCGGGAATGGTGCTGAGAAAAGAAAATCTCAAGTATAGATATTAGTTTTTATGGATCTTAATAAAGAATGGAACTTGTATAATTGTATAGGGATCTGAAACTTAATTTAAGGAACCCTAATATATGTTAACGGGATAAAACTACTGCTTACTAAATAAGGGCAGGGACAGACTTTTCAATTAGCGGGAAAGTGATTAGCAGGTTAATGAAGGACTTTAAGGTGAGTTTGTGGCATACTTAAAAACATTCTATTGTGCCTGTGGTGCCACTGCTATGTATTTTGTTAAAGCATTAGCCATAGTGGGGCAGGAGTGCCCTGGGCCTTCCAAAGGTCAGGAAGATTGCTGCCTAGATGTGACTTCATCACACTCTCTATTTGTGACCACTGGAGTGAAGCATTGTAATTAACAGTAGGTGGTCAGAGCAAAGGGGAGCGGTTGGGGACTTTTTTGGGAAATTTTATCATATACTCCTGATGTATAAGATAGCCATGTAATTCTTTTATAGCAGTATATTGGGGAGTCAGAGGGGGGTCGCTTCCCAACAAGGCTACCACAGTCTCTGGAGCGTACAACAAGTGGCCTTGCCAAACATGTTGAGTGGACCCAAGCTATTTTCCTAGGTCGGGGGGCATACAACAACGGCCTTGCCAAGTGCTGAACCAACAGGAAGTGGAGCTCAAAGGTCGGGGGGCTCAGACAGATCCTGGAGCCCCGCTGGGTCGGACTCTTCCACTACATAGTATATACTTAGTTTTAAGGATAAACTTATGAACATTGAATGGTTAATATGTTATTATGTTTACATGGATAATCATATTTTCAAATGTTGGACATACAACAAAACAAGAAAAGACATAATTCATTTCTATATGCCAGTTGAAACCACTGGATTCTCATATATTTCAAAATGGCATTCTCAGGATAAAAATGATCTTAACTGAAAATTATAATTTCATGCATTTCTTTTTTCTTGTCCTTTCTATTTTGTCTGTAGGGTGCATGCACTTGACAGAGATAGAGTGAGAGGGAAAGTGAGAAAGCATCCCTAGGGGGGATGGGGACATACCACAATTACTTCTTCTCCACTTTTCTCTCAAGACTTTGGGCATATATGGCTGACCCTCCATGCCTCCATGCCTAAAGCACATAAAAGTTGAGTCCTTACAACATCCATTTGAATTGTAGGGCATGTATTACCATAATTTTCATTTTAACAGTTGAAGGAAAAACGAGAGCAATTTAGGTTGAATCACTTCCCCAGAAGTCTCATATGCTGAAAGTGATAGATTTGGTATTCCTTTCAGGTCTTAACTCAGATGAGGTTCCTAACCCACCATATGCTTAATGACCCTTGGTGTCCAATGACCTGCCTCCATGTCAGCTATCCACGAGTGCATTTCACTACCTGTGGTAGCGAAATAGAGGGAAATGAACTTGCACTCAAAAACACTGACACTCACACTCACTAAAATCTTCAAACTATTGTCACTCCAAATAGTGCACCACCTGATTTTTTAATTTTTGGAGAGATTTTTGCTATAGAGCACGTGCGCTCACCAGACAGACAGAGACAGAGAGACAGAAAACAAGAAATCACCCCCCCAGGGGGGATGGTCATGCCACAATCCCTTCTCCTCTGTTCTCCTCTTGGGATCTTGGGCATGCATGCACACACATCTGGCGTGAGTTTTAAGCCACCGGGTCCAGGACTCAAACCATGGTCGACTACATGGGAGTCTAGCTACATAGCCATTACGCTAACTGC
>NW_006205908.1:766808-803627 GCF_000334495.1 Tupaia belangeri chinensis
CCTACACCACCTGATTTTGACCACGCATAGCTTCCAGGTAACTGTCTAGGATTATTTATACTCAGTATGCATTAATTAAAAACAAAAAAGAATAAATAAGCAAAACAAATTAAGTAGATTAATGTATAAATAGTGAACATTAAACAATAGTATTTAAGAAAGACTGGTAAACACTATAATTAATTCATAATCTTGGAGAAGAAAGTAGTGATTTTCAGTGGTGTGTGAATACCACTAAAATGTTCTGATTTATATGGTATTTGAAATGACATAGATGTTTGATTTAATTTTAGAAGACAGTCTTTTCTTAGCATGTCATCTTCTCACATTTTATAAAGGTAAAAGTGTCATTTTTGCTTTTAAATCAGAATATTGAAATTTTATTCGTGTGTAGTGTCACTCCAACATATCAAGTAGTTTTCCTAATTTTTTTTCCAACTTTTTCTCTGGTTGTTTGAAAGTTAAGAAATTCTGAAGGTGAAGATAATGTTTATTTCAAAAATAAATTGTTACTCTGTCATCAAAGTGATTTATACACTGGCTCACAGGTTTTCACTATAATACCAATAAAGATTTAGTGTTTAGTGCTTTCAGAAAGTTTTGAAAATATTTTATTACAATGTAAAGGACAGGAAAATTGTTGCTATAGTCTCATTCAATGCCCTTGAATCCATTCATCTTCCAAATAGCGTATGTAAAATTCCCCTGCCATTTGTTTGCTTTAGAAATGTAAAGAACATGGGCCCAGCAGATGGTGTAATGGTTACATCACTGGATTCCCACGTAGTTGACTGCATTTTAAATCTTGGACCCAGTGGCTTAAAACTCATGCCAGGTGCATGTGTGTGCCTGCCTAAAATCCTGAGAGGAGAATGGACAAGATGGGATTGCAGTATGGCCATTTCCCCTTGGGGATGATTTCTCTCTTCTGTCTCTCTATCTGTGTCTGGCAAGCACTTGCACCCTATAGCAAAAATCTCTCTTTAAAAAAAAAGAAATGTAAAGAACATATTGTATGTCATTTTTAAGAGACCATTGATTGATGAAGTTAGTCTTCATTCACAAACTTGGCTTTTATAACTTTGGACTATAGACTATAGATAGATTCTATTAATTGAATATCAAACACTGGAAATCCATTATATTCATGTCTTGCCGGTTCTGGACATTTACACATGTCACTGTGACTACCTGTTAGTGACATCTCTCTCTTTTTCCATGTTTTCAAATATATATTGCTTTGGACTTAATTGTGCTCTTCTTTCCAAATTGCTATACTGAAGCCCTAATTCCCAATGTGACTATGTTTGGAAATAGGACCCTAAGGAGGTGACCAAGGCTAAATGAATCATAATGTTGGAGTCCTCTTCTCACAGTGCTGTTGTCTGTGTAAGAAAAAGAGAAGACATGTGGCCAAGGCTAAATAAATCATAATGGTGGAGTCCTCCTCTTACAGTGCTGTTGTCTGTGTAAGAAAAAGAGAAGACATGAGACAACTCTTTCTCTTCAATCCAAAGGCCAGGTGAGGACACAGCAAGAACGCTGTCATCTGCAAACCCAGAGAGTGGCCTACTACAAGCCCATGGAGAGGACACCTGGATCTTGAGCTTCTAGCCTCAAGAATTTGAGAAAACAAGTTTCCATTGTCTAAACTCATCATTCTGTGCCATCTTGCTATGGCAGCCCCAGCCAACTAATGCATACCTACCCACATCTTCCTATCTCTGGAGACTTACTGACTAACCCTTCTATTTTTCTCTTTATGCTCTCCTCAGAAATGCCACTTCTTGTTTAAGGTATTATCTTTACTAATTTACCTTCTGCAGAGAGATGATATCCAAACTTATAAAATTAAAAATGACTCTAAATTCTAGAAATTCTCTTAGAAAAGAGAATAGAATAACTATCAAATAATATTTACAGATTTATGCAGTCCTAATAAAAATTCTAATCCCTCTTTTGTTTGTCTATTTATTTATTTATTTTACAAGTTTAATAATTCATTGTGGTTTATTTAATGAAAAGACTGATGTACAATCAGTGAGTCTTCTAAATTTCTATGGATTTCCCATATTTTCTTGCTTAGCAATAAAAGGCATTTTTAGGTTTATATAAACATATTCTTTACAAACATCTTCTTAACAGAAATTAGTATACAAATAGCACTGGGCATTTGGTAACTAAGTCACAGACCACTAAGTTCCACTGTGCAATTGTGAAATCTAATGTCAAAAAGGTTTTGAAACCTTAATACTGGATGATCTGCAATGTTTCCAACATGTCTTCTACTGCCTTAAGAGAGTATATGGTTTCCTTCTTACTTCAACCTGCAAACTGATATGCTCTGTTTATTTGACTAGCTGCCCAACTAGCATATTTCATGTTGTCCTTTTTCATTTTTGCACTTGCTTTCAGATTAGAAGCAGTATGACGTGCTGACATGTAAAGGCCAAACAAAGCTCTCGTATTTCTATTACTCAGTTTCAATGTCTGTGCAAAATACTTTCCTTAAAATTTGAGGTTTACAAGTCCACCTTGGGTATATTTTCACTTCAGCATACTGCTGACAGTATAAGTGGTTGTGTGGATTAGTCATCATCAGCTGCTCTAAACAAAAGGCGGTTTTTACATGGTCATGTTCATTGATGTAAAGTTCTGCAAGTTCATGCCAGGCTTCCTGGTCTCCAACAAATTGTTCCAGATACTCATTCAGTTCCCTAATGGCCTCCACATTGTTCCCTTGGGCTTTTCAAATGGCAATCTTACGCTTTCTTGCAGCAGTGTTAGTTGGATCTTCTTGTAAAACTCGATCCTATAACTGTATAGCATCATCATACCTTTCCATGGCTTCAGATCTCATGCCTGTTAATTGCTTGACTCCATGACTGCCAGGGAACTGTCTTCTTAACTCCTGACGACAAGACAATGCCAAGTCGTCCTGACCATAGTCTAAGGCTGCAATCACCTGTTCAAAGATGATCCAAATATCATCTCCATGCTTAGATGCACATTCATTCATTAATTCTTCCCCCACTTCTATAATTTGCTCACTATTGCATGAGTTTCTTCTCTTTGTTTTCTCATTTTATCTCGCATTTCTTCCCAAGTGACATGGTAAAACTCTGAGACCTTCGCCATCTTCCTAGAACCCAGAGGCAGCGGGGTGAGAGGGCGGGGAAAATCTGTTTGTTTAAAAAAAAAAAAGGAAAAATCCATTTTAAAATTGATTTGAAATCTCAAAGGACCCTGAATACCCAAAACCCCCCACCAAAAAAAAACTTGAAAAAAAATTAGAAGATTTTACACTTTTGGTTCTCAAAATTTATTGCAAAACTAAAATAAAACCATGTGGTACGGTCATAAAAACAGACACACAATCAATGAAACAGGATAAAGAGTTCAGAAAGAAGACCTCACATATATGGTCAAATGATTCTTTTGAAAGGTATTTGCTTTGTGGCACATGCACTCATGGAAGAGGAGAGAGACAGAGGCAGTGAGAAGGAAAGCACGAAATCATCCTCCCAAACCCACAGGGAAATGACCATGCCTCAATTCTTTCTTCATTTTCCTCCTCCTGGGATTTTGGGCATGCGTGTAGTATACATACCCTGCTTAAGTTTCAAGTTGCTGAGTCAGGTCAGCCATGGGGCCGTCTAGTGCCTTAACCACCATGCTACCCACTGGCCTCTGGTCAAATCGTCTTTTGATGATAAAGATTCCAAAATTATGCACAGAAGAAAAGACAGTTTGGTTCAACAAATGATGTTGGGTAAATAAATGAGGTTGCATATAGACACAGACAAAGGAACCAAGTTCAATCCTTATCATATGACACACACAAAAATCAACTCAAAACAGATTTAAGAGCTAAACATAAGGACAAATACTATAAAATGTTAGGAGAAAACCCTCAATACATTGGATTTGTCAATGATTTATTTTTCTACATGACAATAGAAAGACAATATCAGTGGCCCAACAAGCACATTCACCTAATCAATAGGTGAATGCCAGTCAAAACCCCAGTGAGGTATTGTCTCATACTCATTAGATTAGCTCTTATTAAGAAAAGAAGAAGACAAAGAAGAAAAGAAAAGAAAAAATACAGTAACAGATGTTGGTGAGGATGGAGAGAAATTAGGACATTGGTGCACCATTGTTGAGAATGAAAAATGAAGCCGCCACTATAAGGAACAGTATGACCATTCCTCAAAGAATTAAAAAGAAAATTACTCTATGATCCAGAACCACTTCTGGCTATATAACTGTTCAGGGTTGACCATGTTTTCACAAAACTTATATGCTGAAGTGTTAATTTTTAATGTTCCAGAATACGATTGTATTGGATACAGGGTCTTTAAAGAGGTGATTAAGTTAAAATGATGTCAATAGGTTAGGCTCGAAACCAATATGATTGGTAGTGTCATTTTAAAAAAAAAATTAGATTAAACAAGCAAGTTTTATTACCAAATGAAATAATTCTACAAGAATTCAGTAATATTGTAGCAAGTCTTACAGCCTATTTTACTGTCTTTCAGAGCTGTGGGCATACAGCATCTTAAGTATCAAGTGTAAAGAACTTTGTTTTTAATCTTTTTTAAAAAAATTTATTGTTAGTATTATTATTCATACATTCAATTGCTATACATCATTTATATTATAAAGAGACTTTACCAAGCATGATATACACCTCTGATCTTAAATGCCAGTTATCATCAATTCTCACACAAAATATTTTTGTTTTTCTACTGCAGGTAAAGGACCACTGCTGATGAGCTAAAGAGGAAAGTATTTGGATCTCCAGTCAAGATGTTAATCAAAGTAATGTAAAGTAAATAAAAATAGCAGCCACTATAAAGCTGCATAGCGTTGCATTCAACCAACCGAGTAACTTAAAAATATATATATATATGTGCACTTAGTGGAATCTTGTTTTCTCTTTCGGAATTGATATAATTTTAATTAGAAGAAATTAGGACACACATCTGTACAGAGGAATTGCCACGTGAAGACACAGGGGAAAGAAGTTATCTATAAGACAAAAAAACAAAACAAAACAAAAAAAAAAACACACCTTGATCTTGGTCTTCCATTCTACAGAGTTGAGAAAAAATCAATTTCTGTATCCTACACTTTTCAATCTGCAGTCTTGGACATGGCCTCCCTGGAAAATGAATCCAATACCCAAGAGAATTTTAATCAGGCTTTTGAGAATATATGTGTACAACAATATTATATATTTTGGAAAAGATACTTATATACCAATTCATAGGAGCATTTTTCACACTAACCAAATGATGGAAGCAGTGACAAGTAATGAGTAAACATACAGTGAAATAAATATTATTCAGACTTTACACAGAAGAGAGTTCTGACACACGGTACAATATAGGTGAACCTTGAGGACAGCAGACTAAGTGAAATAAGACCAATACTGTATGATTCCAGTTACATGCGTTACTTAAAGCAGTCAAATTTGGAAAATTCTAAACGAAGGAGAACTGTTGCCAATGCAGAGTCCTTTCATGGGCACAGAGTTGCTGTTTTGAGAGGTGGAAAGTATGGTGGAGATTGGTTACACAACACGTGACAGAAAATATTTACGTAACAAGACAAGTCAACGACTTTGTATATATTTCTTGGTCCTGATATGAGATGGTAGTATATAAACAGGGTCTGCTGTTTGGAGGAGTAGCTGACTGGAGGCAGCAGTCAGAGTGAAGAGGGATTTTGGACTATCTCATCTTCTCATGTCATGGCGCAATGTGCTAAATATACTCTGGAGCAAAAAGAAGGAAATACTAAATATTAACCACTTGATAGGAGCCAAATACATCATTAACATTTCACATATAAATGCTATTTTGACACTTAAAATGACATGACTATTTGTCATCTCTTTGATACTGATAAGGAAATTCAGGTATAATATGGTTAAAGGAGTCTAAGCTCACACGACTCATTAAATGACAAAAAATAGATCGGACCCTAGATTATTTAGATTCAAAGACCAGGTTTTTATGTGTGATATGTACAGTCTTCTGGAATATTCTTCATTTCTGTTGTACCCAAGGAAATAAGTGTGTATTGCACAGAATCCTAAAATGTCAGACGCTCATTTGACTCTGTTCTTAGGAGACACAGAAGTAGATTATATACACATACATGCACACAAGTCTATCTATATGTGCATGTAATATATATGCAGTATTTTTTAAAAGAGGCTTTTTCCTATAGGTGCATGTGCTCACCAGAAAGACAGAGAAAGACAGAGAGACAGAAAACTAGAAATCACCCCCCAGGGGGGATGACCATGCTGCAGGCACTTCTCCTCCATTTTCCTCTCGGGATCTCGGGCATGCACACACACGCGCCCAGCGTGAGTTTAAGCCACTGGATCTGGAACTCGAACCACAGTTGACTACATGGGAGTCCAGCGACATAGCCATTAGGCTAACTGCTGGTCCCTGTAGCATATATATATATATTTTTTAAGAGGTTTTTGCTATAAATATTTTTTCATATGCATATAATTGTGTGTGTGTGTGTGTGTGTGTATATGACAGAAGAAAATTAAGATGATTATGAAATGAATAATTTCATGGTTGACAATAGTGCTTTTGAAATTCTGATGAGCTTTTAATCTTTTTTTTTTTTGGAGAGATTTTTGCTATGGGGCAGGTGCGCTCGCCATGAAGACAGAGAGAGGCAGAGAGATAGAAAGCGAGAAATTACCTCTCAAGGGGATGGCCACACCGCAATCCCTTCTCCTCCATTCTCCTCTCGGGATCTTGAGCACACACGCACACACACGTGCCTGGCGTGAGTTTAAGCCACCGGGTCTGGGACTTGAACTGCATACAACTAAATGGGAGTCCAGTGACATAACCATTACTCTAACTGCTGGTCCCAAAATTTGGATGAGTTTTTCTTTTTTTTTTTTTTTTCACATATATCAAACTCAGAAGAACTATATGCATACAGCAAAGAGGTAGAATTTAAAAACCCTGCCTTGAGCCAGCCCTATAGTGCAGTGGTTAAGCACTGTGCTTCGGGAGAGGGATCCAGTATGGGTGACCACAGTTCCACTTCTGGTTTAGATGCTTGAAAAACCTACAGGAAGTGTTTTCACATGTGCCCAAGGTCCTGATGGGATGGAAGTTAGAGGAAAAGGTTTGTGGCATGACCATGCTTCATTGCGGGGTGATTTCTCTCTCTATATATAGAGAAATGTGTGCATGCGTATGATGAATGCACGTACCCTCTGGCAATAGGAAAAAAAAACTCTTAAATTTACCACTTTTATATTAATAAACAAGCAATTTAAAATGAGTAAATACTTTTAAAAAAGGTTAAACATTTTCTAGTGAGTTTTTGGATGGTACATAATATTGAATGCTTTATCAAAATAATGAAACTAATACAGTAACCATGAAATTATTATAATACCATTTAGTGAAAAAATGATGGCTTATTTAATAAACAGCATTGAAACAGAAGTTTATCTACCTGAAAGGAATTAACAATAGATCCCTATACTACTTACAAAAGCTAATGTCAATTGAAATGAAAAGTTGTTTATTTTCCTTCAATTCTGTACCTATATCTAGATCGCTAAAGCTAGAAATCAAGATACTCTAGCAAAACTAGAAACCCAGAGTATCTAGAAAAACAGTTTGCCAAATAAAATTTAATTTTTTTTTTTTTTTTTTTTTTTTTTTTTTTTTTTTTTTTTTTTACAGCAACGTCGATAGGCACATGGTATTTCTGGGGAAAAAAAAAGACAATGTAAATAGTAAGTAACAGTTCAGCTCAGTAATAGACGACAAGTTCTTATAAACTGACAAAAAAAAAAGACAAAAATATATTAAGACCAAAAATAGGAAAAGTGTTAGGTCATCAGGAAAGTTGTGACATATTTTTCTATTCAAAAATGCATCAAGACTTTTCCTACAAACCAATACAGAAATAGACAAAAGATACAAGCATACAATGTGTGCACAGAAAATACAAATGCCTACCATACTTAGGAAAGAGATATTTACTAGTTTTTGGGAAATAGAAATCAATATAACAATGACTTATTCTGAAAAAACTATAAAACATTCTAAAATCTATGTAAAAATATGTGTGTGTGTGTATGGTGTATAGAAAGAAAGGAATAGTCTAAAGATTACTAAAGGACATTCTGCTAGACACTGTACATAGAGAGCCAGAGCTGGATCCCACGTGGTCAATCAGGATTTGAGTTCTGAACCTGCTGCTGTCATACCAGGTGTGCACATTTGCCCGGGATCTTAACAGGATGATGAATTGGAGGAAGTGAATTATGGTGTGACCAGGACCCATTAGAGGGTCTATTTCTCTCTCATTCCCTCTCTCATGTGTGTGCATGTAACTCTCCAGCAGTTAAAAAAAGAAAAAAAAGAAAAGGGAAAAATTATAAAATATGGTGAGCCATACATATAGACATATCCTAGGTTGTTAATATTGGGTTAACTAAGGGGGTTGGGGATGGGAATGGACTGCTGTAATCAGAAATAAGAAAACCAATATATCGACATCATAATTTGTATTTTAACACAGTGTTTATAGAGGCAATAAGCTATTGTGTCGTCAGGAAAGTCATGAGGCATTTTGCTCATAGGAACACAGAGAAGTCCACCACAACTTTCCCAATGACCTAATAGAGTCTTCCTTTCAAAGTTCATGATAAACAAGCCTAATAATATTAAATAAATGAAATGAAATAATAGTTTTATAAATTGTTAGTCATTCATATTGCACATTATGGAGCCTCTACATTATTTGAAATAGGATTGTAGGCCAGGAAACTGACAAAAGGTAGCTAATTGATAATGAATGATCTATAAATCTGTTCATTTATATTAGACTTTAATAAGTCTTTAAAGGCACACTAGAACTTTTGAGTAAAATTGCTTTCAAAGTTAAACCGTCGTCCTTTTTTTTCCCCCCTGGTAATTTGCTGGACTTCAGTTTAAAGGGCTAGTAGCTGATTCTTTTCATGTTTATGTTTAAGGAAGTACTGAAGGTCACATCACTCAAAAGCCAACACCAGCAGGCATCCTACCAAGATAATCTCTAAAGAGGTCATAGGTGAGCATTACACAGAAGAGAGAGGCAAATCTTACCAGTCCAGTTCAAGGAATTGCTCACTCTTTCATAGGGGAACTCTTTTGATAGAAAGGGAAAGGGTTAGACTGAGAAAGCAATGGAATCCCCTCCCTTTTATGTAGATTTTTTATTTCAGGAGGTGAAAGAAATAAAGTAATATTTTAAAAAGTGTTTTAAAGGAAGTAGATTCCTTCTTTGGGGTTTATTTGTGCTATAGATTGAATTGTGTCACCACAGTCTTCATATGCTATAGCCCTAGCCCCAATGTGACTATATTTGGAGATAAGCACCGTAAAGAGGTGAGGAAGGTTAAATAAGTTGATAAAGTTTGGGCCCTAATCCAATAGGATTGGTGCCCTCATAAGAAGATGAAGAAATACCAGAGCTTGCTTTCTCTCTACCATGTCAGGGCATGGTGAGGAGGTGGCCATCTGAAAACCAGGAAGATGGGACCAGCAGTTGGCGTAATGGCTATGTCACTGGACTCCCATGTAGTTGACCGTGGTTTGAGTCCCGGACCCGGTGGCTTAAACTCACGCTGGGCACGTGTGCACACATGCCCAAGATCCCAAGAGGAGAATGGAGGAGAAGGGATTGCAGCATGGCCATGCCCCCTGGGGGATGATTTCTCACTTTCTGTCTCTCTGCCTCTCTCTGTCTCTCTGAAGAGTGGCACACGCCCTATAGCAAAAACCTCTAAAACAAAACAAAACAAACAAACAAAAAAAAAACACAGGAAGATACCCCTGACCAGAAACCAAACTGATAAGAGCTTGATTTTGAATTTACCAGCCTTCAGAACTGTGAGAAAGCCGTCATATTGTGGTTTAAGCCCTCCAGTCCATGTTTTTGGTTACAGCAGTCTGAGCTGAAGAAAACAACGTGTAAAACCATGTACCAATGTGTTTTCTATTTCAGTTGTGATGGCCTCCATTCTTTGGCTATCTAACAAAAGTAAGGAATGTCTATTTGCATCATTATTCTCTTTCTAATTTAATATGGCTCTTTTGAATGGCAAATTCACCTAAAATGCTCATGATTTTATATTGCAATTTATTTTCTTATTCTTAGTGACTATTGGGAAAAAGGAGAATTTGGAATTTCCTACATTTTCTACTTAAAAATCACATTCGCACAAATTTTCCAATGTGAATCTCTATATGATGACGATTAAAGCTTTACTGATACAGAAGCCATCTCTCCTTCATGTTTGAAGATGAATAAAAGTAGTTTCTGGGATTCAGTATTATAAACTTAGAAATGTAAAAAGAAAGAGTAAAAGAGTCTATAAATATAGACAATTCTTGAGTTTGTTGAACATGAATATCAAGATTTTTATTTTACAAGTAAAAGTATTGGCTCATGGGAATTTAGATCATTTAGCTTCAGTTTTACATTTTGTCAGTGACAAGAAGGGAAAATTTGCAGATGGACAGGCTGTGATAGAATAAATGAGAATTGAAATGAAACCACAACTTGCAAAGTGTACCCTGAATCATGAAGAGATAAACAGTGCCAGCGAAAAAGATGTTTATCATAGACTACACTCTCTTCCAGCACCAGTTTATCTCAATCCATGTGGTTTTGATAAGACCACACACAAATTGATCAACAGTGATTCCACATGGACTCTTAAATCTGAAGATAAGACCTCTGAGAGTTCCAGGAATTCCCTAGTTCATGCAATCCATCCAGTGCCTCCCACGATCATGCTACAACTGCAGAACCCAAATTTGGTGAGGACCCTCCCCCAGGTTTATCCTCCTCCTAGGCCACATCCTGTGATTCTGTGCGCTGTGTGGTTTGTTTGGCTGCGGCAAGTAATAACCTCTTTCCTTGACCACAGTTGTATATCTGCGGGTCTCTTGTTGATGGGAATAGAGAATATCCAAAACAAGAATTAGAAAACCCAAAATTATTTGGATTCTATTCTAGAAAGACTTTCTTTATTGCCTGACAAAGGGGCTCTAAGGCCCAGTTCAGAAACACAAAGCAGATATGACCCTTTGCTACTCAGTAATATACAGAGAGGCAGAGGTTGGTGAGAAAGAAAACAAAAATTCATTACAGAGTGCCTAAATTGGGAAGACATGTTAAAAAAAAATATCCTTGACTGCTTAGCCAACTTGTGAATTTTCATAAGAGAAGGAAGAGGCTAGAGGCTAGTGGTAATGTACAGAAAAGCACGAGTCAGGTTAACTTTTGTTTAATATAGTTAGGGGTACAATCAAGTCTCAAACAGAGATTTGGGCTTCCAGGGATGAAATCTTTCTTATTCTTTTGAGTTTTAGGTTGGCTGCCTATGACATCTGTCTCCTTGAAGTTTCTTAGAGAGATCTCAAAGACTAACATGGTGAGGAGAAAGAAAAACAATTTAACAAAATGGAGTCAGTCTGGCTAAAACAAGCCCCTGTTACAGTGCTCCCTCACATTCCTAAATTTAATACTGCCAAAAATAAACTACTTTTTAAAATATCTGATTTCTGGTTATAATGAATCTTATCCTTCCACTTTGACCTTACTTATTTTTCATTTTGAAGGTTATTAAATATGTCAATTATAATGGAGGAAATTCTTAAATGATATTAGTTTGCAAATTCAACACCTACGACAAACTATATTTTTTCTATGTTTTTCTATGCAGAAATGCATCATGTCTTTCCTAACAAATATATGCATATATGTGTGTGTGTGTGTGTGTGTGTGTGTGTATCAACATACCTTAAAAAATTATCTTGGACCAGCTGGTGGTATGGTGGTTGAAGTGGCTGGATCCCACATGCCATACTGTGAGGTTCAAGTAGAAAAACATGCCCAATTCCTATGCGTGTGTGCCCAAAATCCTGAGAGGAGAATGAATAAGGGATTGCAACATGGTCATACCCTCTGGGGGATGCTTTCTCAATTTCTCTCTTTCTCTCTCTCTCTCTCTCTCTCGCTCCCTTTCTGTCTCTGATGAGTGTGCACACCCTGTCACAAATTTAAAAATAAATAAAATTTAAAAAGAAGTTATCTTAAATTCTTGATTGAAAATAGTATACATTATTATGTATATTTATTTAAAATAAGTATTTCTTTCTTAAAGAAAATAATTATGCACCAAATTTGTACATTGTGCATATGCATGTTATAATTTGACAGGTCAAAACTTATTAATTTTTAAATTTTTTAACATGAGCTTCCATATGCATTACTGTTAAGTGAAATTCATAACTATATGCAAAACTGACAAACTAGATCTTATAAATGAGTTTCAATATATGCTATGTTGTATTTGAATGTATAATATCCTCAAGGCAATTTACTTCATCATTATACCCCAAATTTCTTGAATTATTTATTAAAAGGTTATATGCTAAGTATGAATGTGGAAGAGCTATAAAAGCTATAATAACAGATAAGTCCAGCAACTACTAGCAAATAATGAACAGATTAGTCTCAAAAAACTGCAAATATGTATTTTCAAATTATCTTACAAACACATAAAGCTTAGGAATGCTTAAAATAAAACATAATTTTATAAATAGAAAAAATAGATTTTTTGAAGAATGTAGATATCAGAACATATTAATATGTACTAATGAGATTATCTCATGAAAATATCTAACAGAATAATAGGCATGTCTGATGTTTGAGTCTAAAAACAGTATTTAAATTCTAAATTTGCCTATTTTGGGTATATGTAAAATGATCTGGGGCATGTCACTCAAATTTCTGTTAGTAATGTTTGCTCATTGTATTAACAGATGCCTTGTCTTCTTTTGAAGTTCTATGGGCATCAAGCAGACATGGAACTTTTGTAAGCTATAGTATATATATGGTCAACCATAGTTTGAAATCCAGCCCTGGTGGTTTGAAAAGCCTACCTGGCCCATGTGCATGCATACCTAAAATCCCAACAGGATAGAGAAATGACTGAGAAGGGATTACAGTGTGACCACATCCCACTGGGAGATTCTATTTCTCTCTCTCTTAGGTGAGTACATATGCCCTCTGGAAATTAAATTAAAATCACAAAGCAAAGTAAGTAATACATTTTCAAAAGTTAAATATTCCATAATAGATGTCTCTTTTTCATGCAAACAAATACTTCACATGATGTGTTTGTTGTAATGCCCAGTTAATTATTGCTTGGAAAGATACAGGGAGAACACAGCACTATAGCCTAGCAGCTCCATAACCTATGTAAAACCACTTAGTTTATCTGGACTTCGGTTTCCTTATTTGCAATTTTGGAAAAGAGAAAACACAAGTGGAAACATTGCAATCAGATGAGGCTACTGGATGTAGCAACTGACATGGTAAAAAAAAAAAAAGAAAGCCTGATCTCTCCACTATTTAGATTTACCGGCGTGTCAACATTTCCTGTTCTGTTTCTGAGCCCTGTTCCCACCCTGTGCACTCTGCATGTACTGGCTCCTTGCCTTTCACACCAAACTAGAAAACAAAACAAACAAACTAAAAACCCAGGTTGCTTTGCAGTTCTCTAGACAAGTTCCATCACTCTCAATATAGATCATCCCAGGCATACTTAGGTTCCTTATGACAGGTTCTGTTCCACCTGATAAAGAATTATCCTCAGCTTTTTCTTGCTGTGCAAACAAATTGGAGGTATAAAAACAGAGAACATAAAGAGGTGGCTTAACTTTAAAAAATATACTCTTCTCTAGATTTTTAATACATGGCTTCTCACCAAATGTTCTTGTTTATTATTTGGAAGATTATAAGACACTGCAACTATATATTCTCATGATATGCTTGTTATCCATTTTCATTCAGATGAGACTTTCTTACAACTCAATGTAACACTGACTTTTAGAAGCCGACCAGGTGTAATAAACCAGGGTTAGTACATATTACGTTGTCCCCTTACCTGAGAGTCAAATGAATCTTCTGCATCATTGTTGATACCATGAATATCCTTACATTGCTGTTTTACTAAAAAATCACATGTATTATCACACAAGGTAAAACATCTTTTCCTACAATTCAACATTCAGCACAAATTTACAAATTAGAAAAACATTCTTTTTAGAGGGATTTTACCATTGCTAGTATGAATTATGTTTTTAATAAATTTTTATAGAAAAGACTAAAAACGTCTTCACAGCATGTCTACTGTAATAGATAGTAAATTATACCAAATTAAACCAGAGCTAAGAAGATAAGCAATGGGTTAGCATAAATAAAACTAGAGAATATTTAATTACGTGATGAATTCAGATTACGTAGGCAATATAGGAATTTATGTGAGAGAAATCTTAAAATATTTTTTTCTTTTTGGCAGCAGCATTTTTAACTTGTGAATTAATGAGATTATGTTTTTAGCATTACACTTCATATTGTCTTATTTTAAATCTCCATAAATTATATTTAAATATTTCTAGCCAGAAATGAATGAAATGACAAGAGCTGTTAATAATTCATAAAGCAGTAAAAGAAATGACCTACAATTGTACTCAACCAACAAAGGTAGAAACTCTAATTTTTTTGTTTTAATTAAAATCCACATTTTCTTAGTAATTATAAAAATAAAACATATGTCCAGTTCATGTCTGTTATTTAACTCTATGTATTTTATAGAGTCTCTGGTTTTATGCAATTAAAACTACATTCAGATTGGGGATCAGCAGTTGGCTGGCTAATGGCTATGTCGCTGGACTCCCACGAAGTTGATCACAATTTGAGTCCCGGACCCGGTGGCTTAAATTCACACCAGGTACATGTGTGCGTGTGTTCACAAGATCCTGAGAGGAGAATTGAGGAGAAGGAATTGCAGCATGACCTTCTCCCCTGGGGGGTGATTTCTCACTTTCTGTCTCTTTTTCTGGTGAGCACACACACCCTATAAGAAAAACCTCTAATAAAACAAACAAAGTAAAAAAAAATAAAAAAATAAAAAAAAATAAACCAAAAAAACTATAGTTCAGATTTGTATCTGGAAAAATCTAATTACACCTAATGTTTTGACTGGGGTGAGTATTTGAGTTTAAATAAATGTGACTTATTCAGGTTTATAGTCTATAACATATACATGTTTCTTTGGGATTAATTTATTCCTTGCCTCTAAATAAAACTCTGTATATTGGTATGATCATTACTTTCAAATCTTAACAACAGGCTAGAGAATGTTTGGCTTCAAACCTATAGAACCTTAATCAAGAAGTTCTACTGATTTTAAGAAAAACTACGTGTAGGTTTCAGGTGTCAGTTTGCTAATCCAGGTTTTTGTGTTGATAATGTCCTAATTCTAACTGAATTCAGTCCTAAATTCTCAGCCTGTGACTAGTGGCCATTTGTCTCCTCTTCTTTCTTAGATTTATTAGACAATGTACATTTTATTAGCTAACTCTTAGCGTTATGGTCTGACAATTTATGACTATCTGCTAAACATGCATGTGCTTTTTAAGTTTATTTATTTATTTCTCCCAGGATTGAGAAAGACAGAGAGAGAAAAAGAGAGAGGCATCACCCCAATAGGGTCCTTCACAGGATCATTCACCACCCCTAGCCTCGGCCAACCTCAGACTGTAGGCATATGCTTGCCTGGTGTCCTTAAGGAAGCCTCCAGATGGGAACACACAGTCTCTTTATGTGGATTAACCTTGCAGAGCACCGAGTTTCCCCATCCTGCCTCCTTCCAGCCCCTGCTAAGTGTTTCTGTTGCAGTCGTTATTAGGTAGATGTTAGAAAAAGCAAAATTGTTATTATTACTATTAGCTAGAAATTAGAGAAAGACAAATTTCACTGCAACGTAAGTAAGTTCTTTCTCGTAGTCTTAGGCATAAGAAAGTAAGCCACAGTGGACATTTTTCCGAACAAGATATTATAAATGGACGTCTTTTATGAGAAACAATGGGATCAGGTTACCTCCCTGTTTCTTCTCAATTACTGCATACAGAGCTTTTGAATCAAGAATTTGGTAATACTTAGTTCTGTTTATTCAGGTTGGTTATGTATCAGGGTAGGTAACTAGGATAATCCACATGCAATTACCAGCAAATAGCAAGATAATGTAACTAAACAAAGGTAAGCACCACACACTAATTTATATCTCACTACACTGTATGGCTTCCTTCAAGCTGGATCCTGTATGTGGAACTCACGTGAGCTCACTATTGAATTTGTGGGGCTAGGAATCAATTCTCTCATTTAGAAAGAGCTATGTAAAATTTTGCCCCAGATTCTTTACTTAAAATAGTTCCCAGTAGAGAACATTTTCTGTCTAATTTTTCTTCTCACTCCAGCTGCCTAAAAATCCTTTTTTCCCCTTTGCTATCATTCTATGAATTATTCTGTGTCTGGCCTTAATATGAAACTTCATGAAACAATAGGATATATAGATGTCTCTAGAGATATCTCTGTCTCTATAGATATACTGAACATTTTAAAGGAGACTTAAGAATACAAAGTAAAATAGTAGTTGGCAGAAAAGAACTTGCCTGAAGATGATTTTTATGATTTTTGTAAAAAAAAAATATTAAGCTGATAACTAACATAAATTTCAGGTGACCTACTTGACACTTCATTTTAAGTTACTTACAGGTTATCCTTCCCTTTTCATATCCTTACCTTACTTTTCATGAGGAAAATTTGACAATACATCACAAAGCCATATTTTGCCTAGATGTGCTTTGTATCTTTAACAGAAAACTTATTTCACACATTCTGTATTAAAAAATATTTACTAAATCAAATTATTTTCCCAAATAATCTGGAGTCTAGGGATTTTCTGATATTGTACAGTGTAAAAAATTCCACATTTGATCACTCCCTCTTTTGAAAGATGATATATCTATGTTTCTATTTAATTTATCTGCCTCCTGTGGAAGGAATATACTTCTCCACCCGGTTGATTTTTTGGCTTAGTCATGTGACTTGCTTTGCCCAATAAAATATGAGGAAAAGGGATCATGTATTAGTTTTGAGTGGATGCTAAATAGTCATTTCGCAGGTCTGTCAGTTTCTTATTTCTACTGTTTTCATGAGGGATAGCATTTATGGAGGGAGGTTCTTCCTTCAGCCTACCATCCAGAGCAAGAAATCATGTGACTCAGAACCACGGTCTCAGATCAGAAAGTCTGAGGCTGACACACAGCCTCAAAAAAGATCCATACTTGACCTGAAGGCCATTTAGTAAGAAAAACAAAGAGTTTATATAGTCTATGGTTTTAATTAAATATGTACACAAAAGATAGTCTTAATTACGTAAGACCTGCCAAATATTTGGCTGGAATTCAAGAGACATCCAAGTCTAGCTAGTATCGAACTTGTCTGTGATTAGAATATTTAAAAATTGAACAAATTAGGAGTTTAGGTTAGTGTCATTTTACATATGCCTCAGAAGCTTCCATTGCTAGGTAAATGCAGCAGACATACTTTTTTTCTTCCCACAAAGTACAACCAAAATCCTGGACTTTTTATGTAAAACAGATATAAGAGACTGTGAAAGATACAGGGAAGAAGCTTGAGCCTCCAGGGACCTTGGAAATTGAGGACACCAGTAGTGAGTACCTGAGTTCCTTTTTCTTCATATATCCTAGAATTGAAGCTGAAGATACTGGCAATCTGGAAATACCAATGAACATGGACAAAAGCCTACTCTCTCCAGCCAAAGAAAGATAAAAGGGCAGCTTGTCAGGACAAAAGACTTGGGTGATAACAACTCCAGTCTAGTCAGACACCATAGAAAACAAACAAAAAAATATGTGATCCCACTGTACCAAACCTGTAAAGACTTACTGAAGAATCTAGACTTCCACTTCTGCAAGGTTATAATGATTCAGCATTTCCACTGGGATGATATCAAAGAAGGTCCAGTGGAGGGACGAGCAGATGGCATAATGGTTACATTCTTGGACTCCCACAGAGTTGACTGTGGTTTGAAATCTGACAGCTTAAAACTCATGCTAGGCATGTGTGCGTGTGTGCCCAAGATCCTGGGAGGAGAATGGAGAAGGGATTGCAGTGTGGCCATCCTTACTGGGGGTGATTTTTCACTTTCTGTTTCTCTGTCTCTGTCTCTCCAGCAAGCACATGCACCCTATAACAAAAATCTCTTAAAAAAAAGTCCAGTAGAAGTTGGAATTTTTATCTCTGCTAGATAGTAACAAGAACCTTTTGCCCCCTCCCAACTAGAATGGTGTCAAAGAAAGCCTAGTGGAGGGTCACAACACTTACCGTTGTGTTGTTGTAGTGAGGCCGCTCCTACCATCATGTCAGTGGAGACCATGAGAGGACCTGGAACTCCTCCCCCATGGGTACCAAGAAAGCTGAGTGAGAAACTAGATTTCCCACTAGCAGTCAGTCAGCATCTCTGCTCTCTCTCTACCCCTTTTAATGCTGAAGCAGTATCAGAAACAAAAACAAAAACGAAAACAAAAACACCTAAAACATAGGTTTAAATAAGATCCATGATTTCATTACATTATATAAACATGACAATATCCCGATTTCAGCAAAAATTGTTCATTTTTCAAAAATCCTGGAAGAACATAACATAAATGTGAAAGCCCAGTCAACTGATGCCAACACAGAAATGTTAGAAAAGATAGAACAAACTAACAAAAAGCCACAGTATTGTGGGCTGCTGAGACTCCATGCTCTGCAGCTTGGGACCACAGGGAGGCCTGGGTTTAACCTGTGGTCCACACTAACATCTGGATGCAGTGGCGCAAACTTGTAATTTCAGTGACTTGGGGAGGTCGAAGCAGGAGAATTGCAAACTTAAGGTTGACCTGGGCAACATAGTGAGACCTTGAGTAAAAAAAAATATCTGAGCTTGGGACAGCAGGTGGTGTAAGGTGCTGGACTCCCACACAGCCTACAGCAAAAATCTCTTTAAAAAAAATATTTGGGCACAGTGGTGGATACCTAAAGTCCCAGATGGGGGGGGTGGGGTAGGAGGAGCACAACATGGTAAGAGTCCCATCTCAAAATGAATGAATAAGATAAATAAGAGACTTATCTGGTAGAAACTTTAAAGCCACTATGATAAAAATGCTTCAATGAGGCCAGCTCTGTGGCACAGCGGTAATGCCCTTTTTAAGAGAGGCTAAATCCCACATGGTTACTGTGGTTCAAATCTCCTGCCTACTCACCCTGAAACATGGTGGGCATATGTATGAGCAGCCAAGATCTGGATGGCCATTGAACTGGAAGACAGGAGGATGGGAATCACAACGTGACCAGTCTCTGTGGATGATTCTCATCTCACTCTCTCTCTCACTTGTGTGCACGTGTGTTCTATCATATATAAAGAAAAAAAAAGAAAAAGAAATAAATTCTTTAATTAGCAACTACAAACACACTTAAAACCACAAACCACAAATTTTGAATAGAAAAAAAAGCTGAAGCAAAGAAAAAAATCTTAGCAAAAGAAAAAGATAATTTCAAGAAAAAAAATGGAAATTAAAAAAAATATAGTCCATTAGGTGGGCTTAGCAGTAGAATGGAGTGCCTGAAAAAAATAAGTTTACTAAAAACTCTTGTAATAGAAATGATCCAATCTAAACAACAGAAAGAAGATAAATTGAGAAAAAAAATAAAAGAAAGAAGAATAGAACTTCAGAATACCATGGAACTAAAAGTACTAACAATTATGTTATTGGAGTCTGAAAGAGAAGAAAAAGAGGATAGGTCTGAAAACCTACTCCAAAGAAATAATAGCTGAACAATTTCCAGATTTGGCAAGAGACATATACTTACAGTTTCAAGAAACTGGGAGGACCCCAAACAAGGTAAATCCAGAAAAATCCATGTCAAGAAAATCGTAATTAAATCTGTAAAAACTAAAGAGGAAGGGAAAAAATCTTAAGGGCAGCTCGAGAAAAATGACATTATCTATTGGAGAAAAAATTTAAATGACAGATTTCACATGCAAAACCATGGAGGGAAGAAAATTTTTCGAGCACTAAAAGAAAATAACTGAACCCAGAATTCTATGCCAGTGGAGATGTCCTGCAGGAGGGAAAAGAAAATTAATTCTCAGGCGAAGATAAACTAAGAGGATTTGCTGTCAGCAGATGTACCTTAAAAGAATGGAAAAAGGGCATTCTCTAAACAGAAAGAAAATGATAAAAGATGAAACCTTGAAACATCAGAAAGGAACAAAGAACATAATAAACAAAGACACAGGTAAATACAATAGGCTTTTCTTCTGTTGAATTTTCTACATTATATTTGCACTTAAAGCAAAAGTTATAACACCGTCTGATGTGTTTCTAAGTTTGTAAAGAAAATACCCAAGATAATTATACTATAAACAGAATAGTGTAAAAAGATATAAAGGAGGAAATTATTCTGTAATTCACTTAAACTGGTAAAATGACAATACCAGTACGCTGTGAAAAGTTATGTATATGTAATATGGTATCTAGACAAAAAAGATACAAAAATAGGTATGCTCAAAAACATTATAGATTCATTAACACAAACTACTTAAAAATGCTCAGATAGCTTACAGAAAGGCAGCAGGAAAGAAAACAGTAAAAATTATTGAAAATTAAAATAAAATGGCAGACAAGCCATTATATATCTCAATAACATTAAATATTACATGTTAATTATATTTAACATAAATGCTTAAAAAGTATCAATTAAAATATAAAACTTGTCAGAGTAAATCTAAAAAAAAAGTGAGTCAGCTCTATGCTTTATACAAAAAAACTGCAAATATAACTCTATAGTCTAATGGAAAGTAAAATGATGGAAAATGGTATTTTATGCAAATACTTATTACCGGAGAGTGGAAATGGCCTTATGAATATTAGCTACAGTAGATTTAAGAGCAAAGAAAATGAACAGAATCAGAGAGGTATTATTTAGTGATGAAAGGATCACTTTATACCTCCAAGAAGACAGCAGGCTTAATTGTCTATCTGCCAAACATAATACCGAGGCCACACAGGAAGGCCAGGAGTCTGTGGTCTGAGGTCTCCCTGTGCACACTGGGTACGAGTGCGCCTGCCCATGATCCTGGCTGGCTGAGGTTGGGGCAGGTCGTGCTGTGAGGACCCTGTTGGGAGTGCCTTTTTCTTCTGTCTTTCATAAAAGAAAAAAATAAATAAACTTTAAAAATTAAAAAAAAGAAAATATCCAAGCACTTGAAAACAAAACCACATACTTTTAAATAATCCAGGGGTTAGAAATATCTTAAGTAAATAAAAAATACATCGAACTGAAAAAAAAAAACAAAAAAACATATAAAAAGGTGCGGGTCGCAGCTAAGGCAGTTACAAAGAAATTTATAGCACTAAATGCATATATTAGGAAACAAAATAACAAAAGTTTCAGTATGTTCATCTAAGTAACCCCTTTAAGAACTTAGGAGAAAAAAAAGAACAAAATAAATATGGTGCAAACAGGAGGAAATGATAAAGGTAAGAGGAGAAATTACATTAAAAACAGTAGGACAATAGAGAAAAATCAATGAAACTAAGCAGGGTCTTTGTAAAGTCCAGTACAATTGTTAAACATCAGGAAAATTGACAAAGAAGAAAAAAGAGATGACACAAATTATATAATATCGAAAATAAAAAGATTACTGGGCTTGCCTCATTTCCTAGAGATTAAGGAGTGGGATCCCACAAAGCTGAGCTAGTGATTTAAATCTCAGGTGAGTAGCTTGAAAATAACACATGGGCTTGCATGTGCCTGCATGCCCCAAATCCCCATAGAATGGAAAAATGGAAGAGAAGGGATTGTGGTGTGACCACATCCCATTGAAGATGCTTTCTCTCTCTCCCTTTCCCTTTCTTTCTCCATTTTTATCTGGTGAGTGCATATAGGCAAATAAGTAAATTTTTAAATGGGTTATTACTACAGATCCTTCAGACTTCAAAAGGAAAATGAGAACATCTCAGAGAACTCTACTTACATAAGTATTACAATTTATACAGCATAGATCAATTAAGTTTTTGTCTTCCCAATCTCATCATAACCAAAATTCAACACGTGAATTTTGAAGATACCTTCAAACCATAGCAGAGTGTGAACAAAAGATGCCACACTTCAGTGTTTCATTTACTTTTTACTTCTTTTGTTCTAACTGTATTCAGTTCTAATTGAAATAAGAATAGTAGCATTAGAAAGCTTTGAAGTTATAAGCAGAGATTATTTAGACTCCTCTACTCTTGCTGTTATGTTTGTACCAAGGTTAAGTCTCTCCGTGCATTACCTGGCCTAAATTGATAAAAGGTCGCAGATAAAAAATGGACTAAAAGGGGCCAGAGATGACAAGGCAGGGCACATGGACTCTGGTGGAATAAAGGCCAGCTTCTTAATACTGGAAAACACCTCTTAATTAGATGATTAAAGCAAAGTTGTAATGTCTTCTATAATATAAGCAACTTTTAGAGTCCAATTGTTTTTGGTTAGCTAAAAATTTTACCTGTATGTTCATCTAAGTAACCCCTTTAAGAACTTAGGAGAAAAAAAGAACAAAATAAATATGGTGCAAACAGGAGGAAATGATACACACTTCAAGGTTCTATTGAGAATAATAAAATATTATAAAAACAAAACTTTACTAAATCTTGAAATGGTATAAATTATGCTTCTTTCTACTCTTCCATTCCAATGAAATGTTTTTCCATAGCTTCAAACCCTGATGACACGGTTTAGCTTTCCTTTGTCTTTGATTGAAGTTACAGTGTTCTCCTGAGTTATATGCCTGAAAGTGAAGCAGGTATATTTTCTCTTTCAGAGCATTATGCCGAGCCAGGGGTAAATTATATAAATAGGACAGGTCTTTGCATATAACAACAGAGGATTTTCTACAAAATTTCTTGGCCAATTTTGGAATGTTCATTCTTCTCTTATTGCACATTATAGTCAGACAACAAGCTAGATCCTAGGTGTGATTTGAATGTATTTACAAATCACATATAAGTCTTTACTGTAATTTATATGCCTATTGGCTTAGTGTAAGTCCAAGATGGGAAACAAAATTATTTAGTATGCTACATTAATTATCCAGAACAAACAAAAAAAATGTACATTTGTGTAAATAATGTCCAAAGTAATAGAGAAAGGATACTCACTTAACTGAAGTCCACTTGGTGAATGTAAAAAGATATCTCCGGACAGCGGGTGGAGTGGTGGTTAAGGTGCTGAACTCCCATATGGCCAACTGCGGTTCAACTCCTTGACCTGGAAGCTTGCTTTCTCACTTTTTTTTTTTCTGTCTCTGCTGAATGCATGTGCCCTATAATATGTTAAAAAATAATAATAATAAGTAAAATAAAAAAATTATCTTCAGTAAAAAATATTTTATATGATACACACATATATTTGTATATAGGGAAAGTGAGTGAGTGAGAGAGAGGGAGAGTATACAGACTTTTTAAATGCATTGCAATAAAATGTTAACATTTAAGAACCCCTGGTGAAATCTTGATGAAGTGTATATGAAAATACTTTCTATACTACATTTACAACTTTTCTTGATGTCTAAAATAATTTTTGAATTCTTGTTATTAAGTTTATTTATTTCTTCCACGAATGAGAGAGACAGCAACCCTAACAGGGTGTTGAAATCACACTCTATCCCCAGCCTCAGCCAGCCCTGAGTCACGGGCACATGCATGCCCATCATAATTAGGGAGGTCTCTGGGTGAGAACCTGAAGCCTCTTCATGTCAGGCAGCCTTGCAGAGTGTCATGCTTTATGGTCATGCCACTCACTGTATGACTCCATATTTCCAAATTCTCAAAAAGTTTCATTTTGAAATGAAATTTCATGAGATGTTTCCCAAACTAATTCTGGGGTGATATGTGGTCTCACCAAATATAAAGGTGATATTCAGTATCACGGTGGTGTCCAGACATCTAAGTAGCATAATGCTTATCTTATTCATACTTACAAACATTTAAAGATAGCTTCACGACGATGAAAATTTCCAGCATTTTCATGGTAGAAGCAGTCTTCCATGTAGATTACAGAAAGCAGTAGAATCATGCAGAAGAGCAGAAATAATGTCATGCTGTATGTGCACTTAAGATTTGTGTAATAAAAGTGTCTTTGTCCTTCCTTATCTACCCCAAAATAGAGAACGCGTGCGTGAGTTTGACAACATCAAGTCTTTTGCTTTTCTGCAATGACTTTCTCAAGTGCACATAAGGAATACTATCTTTGAAGGGAAAAAATGGTTATCCAAATAAATAAGAATGGAGTTATGAAATACATAATATGCAACTGACAATGATTTAAAGTAACCTGGTATATCTCTGTGACATATATTCTAATAATGAGACTTTATTTCCTAAACCAAATCAGAAATATTAAAAATATAAAAAGCTTGATTTTTTTGTATTTTTGTCATTTGAAATTCAAATATAAGCCAAATTTAAAAAAAAGATTAATGGTTGGATTTTCTTAGTAGATTTGGCTATTAAGTAGAATTTATGAACAAGTAAATGAATGACTTTAGATGCTGTTTTACCAACCTGAAAATAAAGTGACCAATATTATTTTAGAATCCTAGAGAACTGATTATGTAAGAAATAAATAAAATGTTTCCTACTTATTTTTGTTAGTTTTGTTTTTACCACAATTTCCTACTGTATTCAGGAAGTGAAAACCATTAAACTCTGAGAAGTTTACAATTTATTAGAATTACATGAATTATTAAGAGTAAATAAATGCTTTTCACAGAACAGTTATTCTGTTATGCAAAGTTTAGACCCTGATCAGAACAGATAGAAATGCAAACTGAAGTCTAGAAGAATAATTTTAATATTATTTCGGTCTCTTACTGATTGAATTTTGAGGACTTTGGTTTAATTTTAAATAATTTCTTTCTTTTTCTAGAATTTCATCAACTATTAAATCACTCTTTATCAGAAGCCATTTCTGTCTTAAATATATTAAATGGATTTCATTCTAAACTTGAACACTAATATATAGTTTTGTACCAAGATTAAAAAGCATTATTTACCTAAAACAAACTGGACCACCACACCAGCCTCGATTTATTTTCAGAGCTTTTAGCAAGAAGTTTGCATCTGTTACCCTTAAAGTCTGTAATTAGTAGTTGAACCACACAAAGAATCAACATGATGTCATGTCTAGACAACATGTAAATTAATATGAAAGCAATTGATTTACAAACTCTATACTAATACAAATTAATCTGAATTAAGTTTAATCCCCAGTTATTAACTGATTAAGTGTGGCTATTTGTAGCTACAGAATGGTGATTTCCATCTGTGATTTTTAGGGACACAATCATTGGTTCGGTAAGGAGATACAGTGAAAACACATACCATACACAGTGATGCTCCATGTTTGTTCCCTGCACAGAAGAGCTAGAGAAGCAAAACTGAAATATACAATTCAAAAACATATAGGAAGCTCTTCTTAAGTGTCATAATTAACTTTTGGCAAAGGGGATGTTTCAGGCATATTGACTCTGGCGGTGACTAGCACACCATTCCTCTTAAAAGTGTATTCATCTGTTCAGAGGGAGAGCTTGCTCTTTCTTTGAGCAAGCAGGAAATCAAAATTGCCAATATGTTCTCTCTTTTTTAGAAGAATTATTACAATTTAGTGTGGACAGGAAAACATGTTGTTATTGAATACTAGTCCCTGTAAAAGATACGGGACCTTTGGGCTAAAAGCACTCCCAAGTCTTCAGAACAAATCAACAGGTTCGTATTCTCCAACCAAAGGAGGGTATTATTCCAACATCTTAGGTGTCCTGGGAGTACTTAGAAAATGTTGTAGTTGTCCCATTTTCTAAAAATGTAGTTATTTGTGTTTAAATACTATGAGTGTTCTCCTCAAGTTGTTTTTTGTTTTGCTTTTTTCTTTTTATCTTTTGAAGGAATATTTGTTTAAGTAAAATTAGTTTGTGCTCATTTGAAAGTAGTAAAAACCCATCATGAATATCTTCAGGATATAGGAAAAATGCTGGTTTTACTTCCTTTAACCAGTTTCTGTAAATATATCAATACTATTTCTCAGATAATTGAAAAGCAAGAACAATTGTATCAAATTATGAAAAATGTTTTACTCTTTTTTTATTTGATGGTCATGTTCAGTTAGTCTGTCAGAAAACTCTACAGCTTATGGTGGAACAAAATTAAAGAATGTTTTATGACCATGATATACGTAGGTTTGATAATTAAAAAGCAACTATGTGATATCAAAATGAGGGCCATTGTATTTATATAGACTCTTTCATAGACATCCTACTCATTGTCATAATAACTGAGGCTGTCATGACCATGGTCTGTGGCTTGCATGAAGCCCTAAACAATTCTGACAGGCTGCAGCTCATTAAGGGACAGTCATTTTGTTGAAATGTCTATCAGCTCGCAGGGATGCACCAAGATGAATAGGCCCAAAACAATAGGCCCATTTGTTAGAGCAGTAGCTTCTCTAATACATGATGAGACAATCAAGCCAAGCTGCCTTCGGCACAAAGACATAATTAATCAAATGGACAAATGGTTCAAAAATTGCTCTAGTATATTCTGTAGTGGACAGAGGTTTCCATGGAAACATTGGCGTTTGCATCACAGCTAATGACCATTCGGTACAATGAAGTCTCCCCCTTCATACACACTTCTTCACTCCCTCTCCACCACACCTGTTCTTCCCACTCCTCCAGCCATTAAAAAGCACAACCTGGAGAAAAACAAACAAAAAAGGGAAGATGAGGAAATAAAAAACAACCTTGAGTGTCTGTTTTCCCCATCAGAAAATCTTATAGTTGTATGTCGACATTTATGAAACTAATTATGAATATTTTTTCTGTCTATAATACTTTAAAAAAGAAAGAGCCAGTATGAAATTGTGACATAATTTTTTACAATAATTACAGTGACTTCACTGAAGTATTTACCAATAGAGTTTAGGCTACTGTAATGATTTAAAATGTATTTGACATAAATAAAGCTGCAACATATCTAAAATGTTAAATAAAAATTTAATAAAGTCCTGTGAGAATGGAAGACTTTAAATTTCACTTCAGTTTCTGGAAAAGGATACAAAAATATTTTTCAAGTGTGACTGCTTTTTACCTTATATTCTGAAGTATCATTGATTAATATTTAATCAAGCTAAAGGCAATCTCTACTTTGACACCTAATGAAACATATTCCCTGTAGGTAACAGAATCTATATTTCTTCGAAGATCGTTCCTTATTCATATATATAAGCATATATGGCATAAGAGTTTAATCATTGCCCTGCACCTTCACCCCAAAAATGTATCTTTTTCTTTCTTTTTTTTTTTTTTTGAGAGTTTTTTGCTATAGGGCACGTGGGCTCGCCAGACAGACAGAGAGAGAGAGAGAGAGAGAGAGAGATAGAAAGCGAGAAATCACCCCCCAGGGAGGATGGCCACACCATAATCCCTTCTCCTCCATACTCCTCTTGGGATCTTGGGCATGCACGCACACGCGCCCACGTGAGTTTTAAGCCACCGGGTCCAGGACACGAACCGCGGTCGACTACGTGGGAGTCCAGCAACATAGCCATTACGCTAACTGCTGGTCCCCAAAATTTATCTTATTAAAGTATTTTCTTCAATCTCAAAAAGGACACTTTCAGAGATGTCCTGATACTGCAACATTTTCTATCTTGATAGTTTAAGAAGCACAAAAATGGCTAAGTTTAATGCCTGTTTAGGGTCTTGAACAGTACTTGAAACAAATACTTTGATTGTTTAGAAAACATATGTCAGGTAGGTTATTAATATATTTATTTGGAACTTTTCCTCTAACTTTATTTTCCCATTCCATTTTCTCTAAAATGCATGTATTTGAATAAGCTAGATTCCTTTGGAGTATCCCTTGAAGATAAATTCCCTTCTTGGTATTTATGTTTTTATTGTTAAAGGCCATGTCAGTAGAATCTCTTTTTGTTGAGGATGGGTGAAGAGAATCGGGAGGCTCTGGAATAATGGTAGGTTAGGGACAAAGGTAGCAGAGAACTGGTGATATTTTCCTAAGACTGGAAAAGAGAGGGAGGTCTACACAAGTTCAATGAAAAGGATCCTGACCACTCTTCTGAGCAGCACACAGAAAAGCTGTCCAAGCTCAGAGAAGATTGGCCACAGCTACATTGTTCAACCATAGTACATGGAACTGAAACTCTCAGTCTGGGCAGAGAGTTCTTTGCCTACGTTCCATAGTGGGCTCTTTTTCACAGAGCCATGCAAGATTAAACCATGAGCACGTCTGTAGTCATCAAGAAGAATGGAAACCTCAACATTACTTTATTGCATGGAATTGGTACCACCCTACAGAAATATTTTTGTACTACCCTAGAGATAAACTGAATCTCATTACTTGATTTAAAATTAAAAAGAAAAAATATTCCCTGCATACCTGGGTATATACATTTTATCCTTGCCCCAAGGTTGGTTTGTAGAAAATAAAGACTGAGAACACCAGTCTATTCATCTCTAAGGCAGAGGAAAGAATACGGGCACAGACCAGTGTTCAGTTAAGCCATCTGGTGAGGGTTCAAGCTTTGGAATTTTTTGCTTAACATTTCATTGAAGTATAACATACACAGAAAAAATGTACAATGCATAAATATAACTCATAACTAACATTCAGCTCACAGAAAAGAACATTACCAGCATCTCAGAAGCTCCTTCATTCATTCTGCCAACAATAGCACTACCAAGAGTATAAGTAACATTGTGGTTTGAATGTGATCTCCAAAGTTCATACATTGTGAACTTAATTCCCAATGGAACAATGTAGGGAGGTGAGGCTTACTATGACGAGGGCATGAGAGCTCTTCCTCATGAATGAATGAATGAATGAATGAATGAATGAATTAATGTTGCTATAGTGGAAGTGGGTTTCTTGTAAAAAGAATATCAGCTACCTCTTGTTCTCTCACATTTGCCTCTTTTGCCCTTCTGCCCTCCACCAGGGGCAGAAGATCCTTCCTAGGTGCCAAACAGACTGGTGCTATGTCCTTGGACTTCCCAACTTCCAGAACCATATTGCACATGAATTTATTTTCTTTTAAAAAAACAGTTTATTCTTTTATTTCTTCTGAGAGAGAGAGGGAGAGCAAAATGTGCCCCACGTAGGTTCCTCACACTTGATCCATCTCCAGACTCAGCCAGCCAAAATCACAGGCTTGTGCGGTGCACCCGGGATATACAGGGAGATCTCAGGATGCCAACTGGGAACCATCCCGTGTGATTTTTGCATTCTAGAGCATTGTGTTACCACTGTACCACCAGCCAACTTTTTCCTTTACATATTATTCAGTCTGTGGTGTTCTGTGGTAACAATACAAAATAGACTCAGAGTATCTATATTTCTAAAGCTGGGATTTAATTTAGCCTATTTTTAAGTTGTAGATGCTAACATCGATGATGCTATTACTCGTAAGTACACCTTCAACCGGGAGTAACCAAATTAAGATAAAACTAAGACATAAACAAAAAGGAAAAGAATAAGAAAAAAATTTAGAATGGTTATTTCATACCATATTGAGCAGTTGCTGTTTATTAAGTCACCTGATGTAAGTGTCTGGTCAGTTTTCTTACATAAAACACTTGCATGGCTGACTTTGCTCCACAGAGGCAAGGCTCCTTCTACATGGGCTCCTTTCAATGATATCGGTTATTTCTTGGAGAAAGACAGCGTCTTTGGGACTCAATTTTCTACTTGTAGGAGTAATAATAACATCAAGATTATATTAGAAAATATAAAGTAACACATACCATGATAGCACTTTCAAAACGAAAAGCCCCAGAGTGAAACTGCTGGTAAATAGATATTATATTACCAGTGGGAATAAAAAATAATCCTATCATTATACAAGGGAAGGTGAAAATATCTACTATAATTATAGCTATTTTTTCTTTGACTCAGCAGTCCTGGTTCTGGAAATCTATCTCATATGAAACTTGCCATGTATGAAATTGATGTGTCATATATAACATTATTCACAGGATATTATCTATTAACCAAAGATTAGAAGCACCTAAGGGTGCATATAGAGAACTATGTGAATAAACTATGGTATATCCAAACAGTACTGTTCTATGCAATTATGAGAATGAATGGGGACGAATGAAATGAAAAAATTCCTCAGATATTTCTTAAGTAAGCATCTATAGCTAGTATAAGTAGTATACTACTGGTGTGTGGAAAGAGGAGTAAATAAGAGTACAGCTGTTTCTCCTTACCTGTGGGGGATATATTCAAAGACCCTCAGTGGATGCCTGAAATTGTAAATAACACTTAATTTCATATTATGCTGTTTTTCTATAAATACACAGCTGTAATAAAGTTTAGCTTACAAATTAGGCACAATACGATGTTAACAATAAACTAGAATAATTATATCAATACACTATAATACAAGTTGTGTGAACGTGGTATCTCTCTCTCTCCAAATATCTGAGTACTCTTCACCCTTCCTGCAAAGATGTGAGATGACGCAGTGTCTATGTGACGCGATGAAATGAGGTGTAGGACATGCGCGTTGTGACATAAAGTTAGGCTCCTACCAACCTCTTTTTTTGAGAGAAAGAGATTTTTGTTATAAGGCATGAGTGTTCGCCAGAGAGACAGAAAGAGACAGAAAGTGAGAAATCACTCTGCGGGGGGATATCCATGCCACAATCCCTTCTCTTCCGTTCTCCTCTCAGGATTTTAGGCACACACACACACATACTACCCGGCATGAGTTTAAGCTGCCAGGTCCAGGACTTGAACTGCTATTGACTACGTGGGAGTTCAGCGATGTACCTGTTACACCATTTTCTGGTCCCAGTTCTCTGCTGACCTTCAGACGATACATCAGAAGGAGGATTATCTGCTTTAGGTGATCGTTGGTCATTTTCTTTTCAATAGTTTTGGAACACAGTTGACCAAGAGTAACCGAGATCATGGTTAACTGAAACTGAGAAGTGGAACTGCGGGTAATGGTTGGGGCACTGACGTATATACTCACTTTTCTTTCTGTTTGCATGAAGACTCACTGAAAGTATAAACATAAGCTAATAAACAGAATGACGAGAAAAGAGAGTAGATGGAAATGAATCTGGGATGGACATTTTAGGGCATAAGTTTTAAAAAGGAATTATTTTGAAATAACTAAGTTTTACAAGAAATGTCCCCCAAAAAAGGAGTAGAGTCCCATGTATTTGTCATCCACCTTCCCCCCGCCCTAACCTCCTAAATCACTGAAGCATTTACACAGGTAAATGCTATTAATTAAAGTACAGATCGTGTTCTGATAACACCAGTTTTTCCAATAATGTTTATATTTTTGTTTGGTAGCCAACAAATGATTTCCTTGTATTTACCATTATGACTCCCCAGTCTCTCCTAATCTGTGGCTGGTCTTTATTTTTTCCTTAATTTGTGCCACTTTGGAAAAGACTGACCTGATACTGTGAAGACTGTACCTCAATTTGGGATTGTCTTTTATTTTCTCACACTTGGTTGGAGGGTATGTATTGCTGGGAAGAATGTCATAGTTACAATAAGCCCTTCTTTGTGCGTCATTTTATGGATACTTGATGATACGTCTATTACAAGTGCCATTAACCTGAATCACTATAGTGAAGTGTTGTCTGTAGACTTATGCATTGTAAAGTTATTTTTTCTTTGTAATTTCTAAATGTCTTTTAAAAATTATACGAAACAAAAATATATAAAAATACAAAAATCTGTTTCTTCTCCTTTTCCTTCTCATTCTTCTCCTTCTCCTCCTTCCCATTCCCCTTCTTCTCCTTCTTACCTTCTCCTCCTTCTCCTCCTCCTCCTCTTCCTCCTCCTCCTCCTCCTCCTTCTTCTTCTAAATTTTTGCCAGTGGATACTTATACAGAGAAGGGGAAAATGAGAAAGCATCCCCAGAAGGAATGGTCATGTCACAATCCCTTCTCTTCCATTTCTCCCTTTTTACAGGATTTTGGTCACACATGTACACACTCCCAATGGGTCTGAGATTCAACCAGTCTTAACCACCACGCCATGGGCTGGTCAAAATAAATCTGTTTATTTTCATACTTTGTCAGCAATTTTAGCATTCAGTATTGGATTTTGACTATAACAGTACCCCCAATGGGATGCAGTCATACCCCTATTTTTTTCCTCCATTTCTTCATTCTGTCAGAATTTGGGAGGTATGCACTAATTGCTCTGGACCTGTTTTTCAAGCTACTGAGCCAGGATTAGCCATGTGGAATCCAGTTCCCTTAGTTACTAGGTCATTGGACCAACCCCTGAAAATCTTTCAACATTTCTTGAAGAGTGGGTCTGTTGGCTGAGAATTGTCATACTTTTAGTCAGGCTGAGAAAGTTTTGATCTTCATGTTTGAAGGATAATTTAACTGAATGTAGAATTCATGTTTGCAGTCTTTTTCTTTCAGCATTTAAAGATTTCATTCCAATTTCTACTTGCCTGCATGGTATTTGATGAGAAATTTCTTGTACTTTTAATCTTGCATTCTATTCCTATGTATGGAAAGTATTCCCCAATCCTGGATTCTCTCAATTGTTTTTTTAATCTCGCTCTTTTTTGTTGTTGTTGTTGGATGTGTTTATGTGTGATATTTGGGATGTTTATCTTGTTGATGTTCTCTAAGTTTCCCGGTTCTGTCATTTGGTGTCTGTCCTTAATTCACAAACTTAGAAATTATTTCTATAAGTTTATCTATGCTTCATTCTCTCTTTTTCCTTTTTTCTGATAATCCAGTTGCAAGTGTGTTGTAACTTTTGTTATTGCCCCACTATTCTTAGATGTTCTGTTCTATTCTTTGTGCATTTTATTTGGAAATGTTTCTATCTACCTGTGTTGAAACTCACCATCTTCAGCCATGTAAAGTCTACCAAATAGCTCACCGAAGGCAAGTTTCATTTACAATGCTGTTTTTCACAGCCTTTCCTTTTGATACTTTTTTTTTATTCTTTTTTATAATGTCCATCTCTCTGCTGACATTCTATCTGGTTTTGAATGATGTCTACTTTTTCTATAGAGTCTTTTTGTAAATAATTATTTTATTTAATTTTATTTACTATTATTATTTAATTTGCTGTAGGGCATGTACACTCACTGGCTGGTGAGAAAGAGAGAGAGAGAGAGAGATAGAGAGAGAGAGTGAGAAAGCAAGCTACCATATCAGGGACTCAAATCGTGGTCAGCCATGTGGGAGTCCAGCACCTTAACCACCACGGCAACTGCTGGTCTTCCCATAGAGTTTTTACCATGGTTATTGTAGTTTTTTAAAAATTTCCTGTGAAATATTTCTAATGTGTTTTTGCGTCTGATTCTGATGTTTCTTCAGACAGTGTCTATTCTTGCCTTTTGGCATGCTTTATAAATTTTGTTAAAACCAGATATGTTTTAGAAGGTAATAGTTACTGAAGTAAATAGGGGCCTTTCACATGAGGATTTATGTTAATCTGGCTAAGAATTGGAGTACATTAATGTTTATTTTAGTTATAGTCACCAGAGGCTTAAAATTACTGTACTGAATTTTTTTTTTCCCCTACTTGGCTTTCAGTTTCCCTTTTTACTGCTCTTTAGAGAGACATGGAGTCTTGTGGCTCTTTAAGCTGTAATCCACTGTTATTATTTCTGGAGGCTTGTTAGTGCAGTGATAGCTTCTAGAGTCAGGGGAGCAGGCTCTAATTTTCTGATTAAGTCACATTGTGTTAACAGGGCTGTTTCTTGGAAGCGTGGTCTATGAAGTGGCTCTGCCTTTTCTCTGGGGATCGCACTTTTGCCCTCCTGTCCCCTAGTCCCTCTCCAGTTCCAGTGTTTCTAGTACAGGAACAAACTACTGTTTATTCAGGTTCCACATTCATGAATGCAACCAACTGTAGATGGAAAATGTTCCTTTGATTCTGATGTGTACTCTGTAGTTAGGCCTGTGATTGCTTCCATGCTAAATACATGCTCACTTCTTTTTCTTGTCATTATTTCCCTAAATAATACAGTTTATGACAACTATTTACATAGCATTTACATTGTTCTAGGTATTATAAGGAATCTAGACACGATTTAAAATACACACGAGGATATGCATAGGTTGCATGCCTATACTACACCGTTTTATGAGACTTGTGTATCCATGAATGTTGGTGTCTGAGGAGGTCCTGAACCATACCCCTCAGATACTGAAACATCACTGTACTAGCCTAAAGCTCTCTTCCTTGTTGACTATGGCTTTTTTATCTCCTTACGTGAAAAGTGAAGGTAGAAGCAGGCTAAAGTAGGTAGATTTCCTTTTCCTAAACTAAGATAAGGTATCCGAGTTGCCCTCTGGTGACGTTCTTCATCCTGGGAGTTAGGTCTGTGTTAGAACTGGAAAGATTCCTTTGATGGCTTCTTTTCCCCTCCTCCTGTCAGCGACACTTAGCAGTTTTTCAGATAAAAACTTGGTGGCTGGGACCAGCAGGTGGCGTGGTGGTTAAGGTGCTGGACACTTCCACATGGCCGACCACAGTTCGAGTCCTGGACCTGGTGGCTTGCTTTCTCACTTTCCCTCTCTGTCTCTGATCAAATTAAAATAAATGAATGAATAAATAAAACAAATAATTCTTTAAAAAAAAAACTTGGTGTCATTGGGGAGGGGCAATCCTGTGAGAATGTGGGGATCCCTTCTGACAGCTGTCCTTAGGGAGCTTTGCTCTCTGTAGTGCATAGGTAGCCTCCCAAAATTTGTAATCTTTACTACTGAGTGATCCTTGACTAGGAGAATCTATGCCAAGCAAGCAACTCTCAGGTGCTGTCTCTCTCTTGATGTGCCTGACTGGCAGGTTTGAGGAATGGAATTGGTCCTAGGAGATCAGGTCTCTAACGGGTTCAGGAAAAGCAATCGATTTTCAGCTTGCCTAAATTTTTCCTTATAAAGACAACAGTAATGACTTTCGGCCACTTCTTCTATTGAAGGTCAAGCTTAAGTCCTCACACTCATTGATATTCATGCTGATTGGGTTACAATTTATATTGTTCTTAAATTTATGTTGTTGCTCAAATTGTTTTAGGTTTGGTATCTGAGAGCTCTTTTAAAATTTGGTCCTTTTGTTGTCTTCAGACCCCTTTTCTTTCTCTGACTGTGAGAGACCTGCCATTTTCTACAACTTGTTTATTTTTTCAAAGCTAGTATCTATATAAAGTGGTTTGAAAATACCTGTCAAACAAGTTTGCCAACAGGACTACATTTTCTCCACACTGTCTACCTTTTATTATTACTATTTATAATTATTATTATTTATTTTGCTACAATATGCTCATCAGAGAGAGACAGAGAGGGAAAGTGAGAAAGCAAGCTACTAGATCTGGGACTGCAACCGCTGATGGCCAGGGCATGTCCAGTGCCTTAACCACCGTGCCACCTGCTGACCCTCCCCACTTTCGTCCTAGGTGTAAGGTATTCAGTCAAAACACTATTTTCTAAAATTACTTAGGTTAACTTTTTCTCCCCCACTCACTTCAATATGTTTCTGTTATTCTTCTGTTCCTTAGTCACCATCTGCATTCCATCTTGAGTGATTTTTGCAGACTTATTTTCAAGTACATTGATTCTTTCCTAGTCTCATTTTATCGTTAAGCCATTGAAGGAATTCTTACTGTTTGTCACTGTGTTTTGTATTTTTAGTGTTTTAATTTTAATCTCTGTCTGCTCAATTTAATCACATCATCTCTTTTTCTTCTTTAGAGCCATTAACATATTAATCATAATCGTTTTAAACTACCTTTCAATTTTTTTCCCAAAACTGTCATATTTGAGTTTGGTTCTGAAGAAGACTACGTTTCTTAGGACAGTGCTAGTTTTTCTTGACCTTTTGTATGCTTCCTCATTCTCTTTTGAAAGGTGCACACCTTGGGTAGGTAATAAGACATTAAACTAAATAATTATCTATGCCTGGAAATGAAAACATCTTTCTTTCTGCTAGAACTTCAGTGTGGCACAATCAAGTTAATCTGTTTCGCAGGTTTTCTGTTGCTGGTTTCACATTCTTCTACTGATACCTTGTGTTTAGGTTAGGAGTTCTCAGAAGGCCTTTTACTGTAATGCCTGCTCCTTCCTTTCCTTTTGATCGTCTTGTTTTGCTGGGCCTCAAGGAGTGTCTGAATTTTGGAAATTACATGGTATTTGTTATTCTGGAGTGTGTGTGTGTTTGTGTGTGTATGTGTGCGCATGCAGTGGTGATGGCATAGGCTTGCTTGTTACACTGATTGAGTCTGTGTCTTTGTCATGGTGTCCCTGCTTCTTGGTGGTGTAGCTTGCTTAGTTCTGAATCCACTGCACATTCAGAACCTCCACTAGCGTTTGAGGTTTCTTGCTGTTTTCTTCTAGCTGTGATGGGTTTTCATCAGTGCTCTAGAATTCACACGTGTGCTGAACTGCCACATACAGGTCAACGTTTTAGCTTGGTAGAAGAGACAGACAAGACATGTCTCGGCTGAGGTTTGTGACCCTTTCATAGCAGCTCGTTTCCTTCCCCAAGTCCTACACCACAAGGGTGATTTTGGGGAATCATCCAGAATGTTCTGCAAGTCCTGCAATGGCAGACTTTCCCCATCTTTATCATTTCCAGGGACTCCACCGTCTCTTGTCAGTGCTCATTCACTCTCCACCAATTTGCCAATGACTCCAGCCAAGCCCTTCTTGTTGCCCAGTTGCCTCCTGTCCTGGCAAGCCACTGCTCCTCGCCTGTTTCCCTTGCACGCTCTATGATT
>NW_006205908.1:805788-810526 GCF_000334495.1 Tupaia belangeri chinensis
GAGAAAGAGAGAGAGAGAGAGAGATAGAGAGAGAGAGTGAGAAAGCAAGCTACCATATCAGGGACTCAAATCGTGGTCAGCCATGTGGGAGTCCAGCACCTTAACCACCACGGCAACTGCTGGTCTTCCCATAGAGTTTTTACCATGGTTATTGTAGTTTTTTAAAAATTTCCTGTGAAATATTTCTAATGTGTTTTTGCGTCTGATTCTGATGTTTCTTCAGACAGTGTCTATTCTTGCCTTTTGGCATGCTTTATAAATTTTGTTAAAACCAGATATGTTTTAGAAGGTAATAGTTACTGAAGTAAATAGGGGCCTTTCACATGAGGATTTATGTTAATCTGGCTAAGAATTGGAGTACATTAATGTTTATTTTAGTTATAGTCACCAGAGGCTTAAAATTACTGTACTGAATTTTTTTTTTCCCCTACTTGGCTTTCAGTTTCCCTTTTTACTGCTCTTTAGAGAGACATGGAGTCTTGTGGCTCTTTAAGCTGTAATCCACTGTTATTATTTCTGGAGGCTTGTTAGTGCAGTGATAGCTTCTAGAGTCAGGGGAGCAGGCTCTAATTTTCTGATTAAGTCACATTGTGTTAACAGGGCTGTTTCTTGGAAGCGTGGTCTATGAAGTGGCTCTGCCTTTTCTCTGGGGATCGCACTTTTGCCCTCCTGTCCCCTAGTCCCTCTCCAGTTCCAGTGTTTCTAGTACAGGAACAAACTACTGTTTATTCAGGTTCCACATTCATGAATGCAACCAACTGTAGATGGAAAATGTTCCTTTGATTCTGATGTGTACTCTGTAGTTAGGCCTGTGATTGCTTCCATGCTAAATACATGCTCACTTCTTTTTCTTGTCATTATTTCCCTAAATAATACAGTTTATGACAACTATTTACATAGCATTTACATTGTTCTAGGTATTATAAGGAATCTAGACACGATTTAAAATACACACGAGGATATGCATAGGTTGCATGCCTATACTACACCGTTTTATGAGACTTGTGTATCCATGAATGTTGGTGTCTGAGGAGGTCCTGAACCATACCCCTCAGATACTGAAACATCACTGTACTAGCCTAAAGCTCTCTTCCTTGTTGACTATGGCTTTTTTATCTCCTTACGTGAAAAGTGAAGGTAGAAGCAGGCTAAAGTAGGTAGATTTCCTTTTCCTAAACTAAGATAAGGTATCCGAGTTGCCCTCTGGTGACGTTCTTCATCCTGGGAGTTAGGTCTGTGTTAGAACTGGAAAGATTCCTTTGATGGCTTCTTTTCCCCTCCTCCTGTCAGCGACACTTAGCAGTTTTTCAGATAAAAACTTGGTGGCTGGGACCAGCAGGTGGCGTGGTGGTTAAGGTGCTGGACACTTCCACATGGCCGACCACAGTTCGAGTCCTGGACCTGGTGGCTTGCTTTCTCACTTTCCCTCTCTGTCTCTGATCAAATTAAAATAAATGAATGAATAAATAAAACAAATAATTCTTTAAAAAAAAAACTTGGTGTCATTGGGGAGGGGCAATCCTGTGAGAATGTGGGGATCCCTTCTGACAGCTGTCCTTAGGGAGCTTTGCTCTCTGTAGTGCATAGGTAGCCTCCCAAAATTTGTAATCTTTACTACTGAGTGATCCTTGACTAGGAGAATCTATGCCAAGCAAGCAACTCTCAGGTGCTGTCTCTCTCTTGATGTGCCTGACTGGCAGGTTTGAGGAATGGAATTGGTCCTAGGAGATCAGGTCTCTAACGGGTTCAGGAAAAGCAATCGATTTTCAGCTTGCCTAAATTTTTCCTTATAAAGACAACAGTAATGACTTTCGGCCACTTCTCCTATTGAAGGTCAAGCTTAAGTCCTCAGACTCATTGATATTCATGCTGATTGGGTTACAATTTATATTGTTCTTAAATTTATGTTGTTGCTCAAATTGTTTTAGGTTTGGTATCTGAGAGCTCTTTTAAAATTTGGTCCTTTTGTTGTCATCAGACCCCTTTTCTTTCTCTGACTGTGAGAGACCTGCCATTTTCTACAACTTGTTTATTTTTTCAAAGCTAGTATCTATATAAAGTGGTTTGAAAATACCTGTCAAACAAGTTTGCCAACAGGACTACATTTTCTCCACACTGTCTACCTTTTATTATTACTATTTATAATTATTATTATTTATTTTGCTACAATATGCTCATCAGAGAGAGACAGAGAGGGAAAGTGAGAAAGCAAGCTACTAGATCTGGGACTGCAACCGCTGATGGCCAGGGCATGTCCAGTGCCTTAACCACCGTGCCACCTGCTGACCCTCCCCACTTTCGTCCTAGGTGTAAGGTATTCAGTCAAAACACTATTTTCTAAAATTACTTAGGTTAACTTTTTCTCCCCCACTCACTTCAATATGTTTCTGTTATTCTTCTGTTCCTTAGTCACCATCTGCATTCCATCTTGAGTGATTTTTGCAGACTTATTTTCAAGTACATTGATTCTTTCCTAGTCTCATTTTATCGTTAAGCCATTGAAGGAATTCTTACTGTTTGTCACTGTGTTTTGTATTTTTAGTGTTTTAATTTTAATCTCTGTCTGCTCAATTTAATCACATCATCTCTTTTTTTTCTTTAGAGCCATTAACATATTAATCATAATCGTTTTAAACTACCTTTCAATTTTTTTCCCAAAACTGTCATATTTGAGTTTGGTTCTGAAGAAGACTACGTTTCTTAGGACAGTGCTAGTTTTTCTTGACCTTTTGTATGCTTCCTCATTCTCTTTTGAAAGGTGCACACCTTGGGTAGGTAATAAGACATTAAACTAAATAATTATCTATGCCTGGAAATGAAAACATCTTTCTTTCTGCTAGAACTTCAGTGTGGCACAATCAAGTTAATCTGTTTCGCAGGTTTTCTGTTGCTGGTTTCACATTCTTCTACTGATACCTTGTGTTTAGGTTAGGAGTTCTCAGAAGGCCTTTTACTGTAATGCCTGCTCCTTCCTTTCCTTTTGATCTTCTTGTTTTGCTGGGCCTCAAGGAGTGTCTGAATTTTGGAAATTACATGGTATTTGTTATTCTGGAGTGTGTGTGTGTTTGTGTGTGTATGTGTGCGCATGCAGTGGTGATGGCATAGGCTTGCTTGTTACACTGATTGAGTCTGTGTCTTTGTCATGGTGTCCCTGCTTCTTGGTGGTGTAGCTTGCTTAGTTCTGAATCCACTGCACATTCAGAACCTCCACTAGCGTTTGAGGTTTCTTGCTGTTTTCTTCTAGCTGTGATGGGTTTTCATCAGTGCTCTAGAATTCACACGTGTGCTGAACTGCCACATACAGGTCAACGTTTTAGCTTGGTAGAAGAGACAGACAAGACATGTCTCGGCTGAGGTTTGTGACCCTTTCATAGCAGCTCGTTTCCTTCCCCAAGTCCTACACCACAAGGGCGATTTTTGGGAATCATCCAGAATGTTCTGCAAGTCCTGCAATGGCAGACTTTCCCCATCTTTATCATTTCCAGGGACTCCACCGTCTCTTGTCAGTGCTCATTCACTCTCCACCAATTTGCCAATGACTCCAGCCAAGCCCTTCTTGTTGCCCAGTTGCCTCCTGTCCTGGCAAGCCACTGCTCCTCGCCTGTTTCCCTTGCAGGCTCTAGGATTAGGGGTTTGAACCTGATTGTTGTCCTCTAACCTCAGCACTCTGGTGGGCTCAGGAAAAGTTGTAAGCTTGCTGTTGTGTGTATACCTTTTGCTATCACTGTGAATACTGAATCAAGTAAATATATTACCTAGTCACTATTTTTCTTTTTTACTTTTTTTTTCTTAGTGTGCACTCGTGCACTCAACCAGTGAGAGACAGTGCGAAGGAAAATGAGAAATCACCCCCCTACCCCCACCCAGAGAGCCACATCCTTTCTCCTCATTCTCCTCCTGGGATTTTGGTCATGTATATGTATGCTCTCGGCATGACTTTCAAGCTGCCTGTCTGGGACTTGAACTATGGTCAGCCATGTGGGAGTCCTGTGCCATAACCACTATGCTACCTACTGGTCCTACGACTAAGGAGAAAGTGTAGGATAAAGTGTTTCCTACTCAAAACTCTTATATGAGAAGTAATTTGTTCATAAAGTTACAGCCATAATAGGTCTTGAGAAATATTACTGTATGTGCTTTTTATTTAACTGTATAGGAAAAGCTAATACTAACATTCCTCATACCTGAACTTAATCTCTCAAAACTTCTCTTTTGCTAAAATGAAAAAGAACAAATAATCAGTAGGGCACATATCGGATCGAAAGGGATGCAATGATACAATTATTTGTATGTGCTAATGGAATTTTACGATGCCCTTTGCTTTCGAGGTTTGAGTGAAGCTGCACTTCTGTACTGAATTTCATCTTTATTTATGGCATAGTTATGCACTAACAGCCTTCCCACCTTTAGTGATCCTCTTTTTCATCTGGCCATGTAAATCATTGTTTATTTTTTTATTTTTATTACTTTGAAAAAATTTTTATTGAAATTTATAACTCTGTTATTTATAATAAGTTTGCATTCCTTCTAGAAATTTATTCTTCTCTATATACATTCACATGAGAATGCTTTTATTGAAACCAGTTTGTACATAGGTATAAATTTATATATATTTAAGACTGCATGTTACATATTTTTCCTACTCGTGATACATTTTAGTATTCTGAAATTATCATCTATATGATATATAAAAATATATGAATATATACATGTATATATAATATATAAAATAATATAT
>NW_006205908.1:812866-817814 GCF_000334495.1 Tupaia belangeri chinensis
GCACGCACACGCGCCCGGCGTGAGTTTTAAGCCACCGGGTCTGGGACACGAACCACGGTCGACTACGTGGGAGTCCAGCGACATAGCCATTACGCTAACTGCTGGTTCCTAGAATATATATCTTTTAATAATGTATCATATGTAGAACCTCATAGCATATGCTAGAATTAGGCTGATTCTCATGTTTTACAAATGCAAATAAACAAAGCTAGCCATTAAGAAGTGCTTGGTTCTACATTCACTCATTGGATTGAGAGCTAATATTAGCAGACACTTTATGGTAAACCTTTTTGCAGCTTTCCTCTTGATCAGGATTAAGTGATACATATTTTGAAAAGTACTCTCAGCTCTACCTATCACATTCTGTCTTAAACTAATGTATTTCATTAAGAATAAAAGAAATTTTATTAGTATTTGCAACACCCAGGAGACTGAAATAAGTAAGTGTGCAGACTAGAATAATAAGCAGTCCCTGCCTGCCAAGAGCTTATAATCAAGTGGGCCAAGTTTACAATTGCAGCATATTATGAGTCAGACCCGCTTGTGATTCCTCATGATTTACTCCAAAACTGCCCAAAGTAGGGCAAACTTCTTATCATTGAAGTTACTATATTCTTTTTCTTTTCTCTTTTATTGTATGATTGCTTGTTTATATTTAATTGCTGTACATATTTTGTAGAGGACAACATAGATTTTCTAAGCATGCATGCAAGCAAAGTGTGACAATTAAATAAAAGATAATACCATATTCATCACTTTCTTTCTATTTTTATTTAGGTTCTGGCCATTGGGAATACCACGCTTGAGATAGATTGGCAATGTCTGTTTTTTGCATTCAATCACGGTATGTCATTCCACAATCCATTTGTCCCACCTACCTGTATTCCTATGTCTGGTAAGTACTTTTTTCCTGATCCCTTTGTTTTACCCAACTCTCCCACCCTCTGTACAGTCTATAAGATCTACACTTGGATTTTCTACTACTATGTCTTCGAATCGTCAATTTCTGTAAGGCACTGTATTCTCAAGTATATTAAGAATAAGTGAATTTTGCATGGATACAATTCTTAGTCCTAGGGCTTATTGCTTTTGAGTCTTACACATTGTTTCTTTTTTCCTTTTTTTAAAGTTTCTGGCCAAAGGCACTTGCACTCACAAGAGAAAGACAGAGGGGGAGGGACAGTTATGAAGCCCCTCCCATGGGTAATAATTATGCCGCAAGCCCTTTTCCATTTCTTTGTTCTTTTGTAAATTTGGGCAAGCACACATACATGTCCAGTATGTTTTTCAAGCCACTGGGTCTAGAACTCGAACCATAGGGTCAGCCATGTGGGATCCAGCTGCCTTAACTACCACACCATGGACTTGCCATCATTTTTTTTTTGTCTTTTTTTAAAGTTTATTTATTTTCATGAGAGAGAGAAAGAGAGATGAAGAGAGAGAGAAAAAAAAAAAGAGAGAAATAGGCACCCTTAACAGAGCGCCATTATCACAGGCATGCACATGCCTATTTACATAGGTCAGTCTGGGAAACCAGTTCAATCTTCCATATGGAAAGTGGTGGGCCACCACCATGGTACCGGAGTGGCCTCCACACACTTTGTATTGAATCTTCAATTTTATTGAGTAAAAAGAGATCTTATCTTCAAAGGACCAAAGTTAAAGGGAAAAAAAGAAAAAAAAGGTGAGGAGAGAGAGAAAACAATTGGAAAGGTAGAGAATGAAAATGTTCATTGCAAATCTTTACTATTAACTTGGACATATCTTTGTAATTACATAAAACCCAAGATAGAATATAAAGACTGGATCAGATCTGGGTATAATGTGCTGAATTTGGTTGTAGAAATGAGGGGTGAAATATTTGTCTCCATGGGGACAGATCCATTACTGCACTTTCCAAAATGTCAAGGTTACATTTGAAAAGTACTTGCAATTTTCTCCCATTTTATAAAGATAATTCGCTGTTTGTACTTCACACATAAAAATCTGTGACTTAATACAAATTTGTCTTCACAGTATTAGGATAATTACCCCAACCTCATGGATTAGAGTATAGTGTATTTTCTTTTGAAGCTCCAGATTTCAGGGAAGCAAAAATACAATGTTATTAATGATTTAGCACTATTTTGTCATTTAGACCACCTCCTCACTTTTATAGGTGGTTATAGCGTGTTTCAAATAATTATCGAATATGAAATCTCTTTCGGAAATGTTAATTCATAGAAAAAGCAACACACATTCCCATATATTTGCCTTTAATATCAAAAAGTATACATTTGTATGTACTTGATATACTGTCAGTAAATTCTGGTGCTGTTTTTAATGTGAGTAGAGCTAAGTATTATAGTATGCCTTTGAAACTATTTAATTCATCAAACCTTATTGTGGTACATATGTTAAAAATATTAGGAACTATTTACAGCTATATTAAATCATGACATTTTATGAATTGAAATGGTAGATACAAAATAAAATGTTCATATATGAAGAAAATTCTTATCAATTTATTTATGAGAAATCTTAATGTAACAAATATTGTAAAAAATTAGATCATTGTGACCAGCAGTTGGTGTAAAGGCTATGTTGCTGGACTCACCTAGTTGACTTCTGTTTGAGCTCCAGACTTGGTGACTTAAAACCCATGCTGGACGCATGTGCATGTGCATCCAAAATCCCAAGAGGAGAATGGAGGAGAAGGGATTGTGGCATGGCCATCCATCCTAGGGATTTCTCACTTTCTGTCTCTCTGTCTATTTCTGTCTCTCTGGTGAGTGCATATGCCCTATAGCAAAAATACCTTTCTCTAAAAAGAGAGAGATTTCCTATATTTAAGAAAAGTATAGTGTATGGCCAGTTGTAGCCTAAGGATGGCCAGTGAAGTCTACAAACTACAAGCAATAAACTAAAATATCAATTACTGACTGGTTAAGGAAGCTTAAGACTATCCATCTAGTGGTTAAGGAAGCTGGATTCCATATGGTCTACTGTAGTTGGAATCCTGGCTCTGGCAGTTTGAAGAATGCACTAGGCTCATTCACATGCATGCCCCAAATCCTGACAGTATGAAGAATTGGAGGAGAAGGTTTGTGGCATGACCACACGCCTTCGAGTGGGTATTTTCTCTCTTTCTCTTACTCTTACTCTTTCTTGCTTTCTTTAATGAATACACATCCTCTTTAGCAATTTATATGTATGTACATATGTATATAATATCCATCAAGATTCTAAGGATCAAGAAGGATATGGACAAGATTTAACTCATTTTTCAGATGTCAATAGGTCATTTACTTTTACACTGGGCAATTATTTACAGTTCATAAAACTTTTGTATGCAGAAACAGCACCATAAATGTCACTTTTGTGCAAAAAGTAAACAGTGTGTCTTTATGAAATAGCACTTGAATCAATATTTTATTAAGGAATATTTAGATTCAACTATGCATTGTGATAAATCTTCTATATCTAAGACATGAGCATTTTCTTTTTTTGGAGAGATTTTTGCTATAGGGCGCGTGCGTTCGCCAGACAGAGAGAGACATAGAGACAGAAAGCGAGAAATCACCCCCCCCAGGGGGGATGGTCACGCCGCAATCCCTTCTCCTCCATTCTCCTCTCGGGATCTTGGAAACGCACGCACACGCGCCCGGCGTGAGTTCTAAGCCACCGGGTTCGGGACGCGAAACGTGGTCGACTACGTGGGAGTCCAGCGACATAGCCATTACGCTAACTGCTGGTTCCCAGACATGAGCATTTTAATACGGGTGTCTTATGTAACCATCATAATAATCTTGTAGAATAACTATACAATTTTAAAGATGAGATTTATAGAGACTAGGGGATTTATTTTAAATCACTCAGCTGGCTGACAGTAGGTGTGAACTTTAAATGAAGCTCTTCTACTCAAAGTCTAGTGCTGATTTCTCCTTGATTCTTAAGTTGCTTAGAAGTATTGTGTTAAATTCTGAAATCTTTGCATATTTTCCAAAACATTTACACTATTGTTTTCAAATTTAATTCCACTGTGGTTAGGTAACACTTTCTGATGTTAATTTACTTAAATTATTACCACTATATCATCTCTTAGTTAACATTTTATGTCATAAATATAATATAGAATTGGCTGTTGTTAAATACAGTGCTCTAAAATGTCAATTTGCTTAATAATGTTGCCAAATCATCAATATTCTTGATTATTTTTATTAAATTTTTCTAAAAATTAGAAGTTGTGATGAAATCTTATTATGGAATTTATCTATTTTATCTCTTGTAAGATGTATTCTCTTATAAAGATTATTTATTCATTTATTTAATTTCATGTGTTATCATTATTTTTAATTTGACCAGAGAGAGACAGGGAAAGTGAGAAAGCAAGCCACCAGGTCCGGGACTGAACCATAGTTGACCATGTGGGAGTCCAGTGCCTTTAACCACCACACCATCTGCTGGCCCCTTATAAGATGTATTCATTTTAATACTGTTCTCTTATGGTTACTGAATTTTTCCCTTTTTTATTTTGAAATGTCTCTGATAATATTTTTGTATCAAAATACTTTGAGGGCCAGTAGGAAGTATGGAGGTTAGCTCACATGATTAACTGTGAGGTATGAGTCCTGGATCTGACAGTTTGAAAATCACACCAGGAGGAATGTGTGTGTGTGTGTGTGTGTGTGTGTGTGTGTGTGTGTGCCCAAAATCCCAGGAGAATGAAGAGAAGGGATTGCAGAGTGGCCATGAACTCTGGAGGCTGACTTCTAACTTTCCCTCTCTCTATCTTCAGCTTGCCCATGCTTTGTACCCTATAGCAAGAACAAAACAAAATAAAAAGCCTTTATTATATATAGTAATATAACCACTATTTTAAAAATTAAGAGTTTTGTTTTTTTGGTTTTTTTTTTTTTTTTTTGTTGTTTTTTTTTGCTATAAAGCACCAGGGTTTTTTTTTTTTTTT
>NW_006205908.1:818115-836817 GCF_000334495.1 Tupaia belangeri chinensis
TGCTAAAAGGCACAAGGGTTTTTTGTTTCTTTTTTTTTTTTTTTGCTACCAACTGACAGAAAGCGATAAATCACCCCTCCGGGGGAATGGCTACACCACAATCCCTGCTCCTCCATTCTCCTCTTAGGATCTTAAGCACATATGCACATGCACCTGGCATGAGTGTAAGTCACTGGATCCGGGACTTGAACTGCAGTCAACTACATGGGAGTCCAGCAACGTAGCCATTACACTCTGCTGGTCCTGACAACCTGCTTTTTAATGGACAAGTGGCACTTTACATTTCCAGTATCCTTTTTAATCCTGTAATTTTGGTAGTATTATAAATTTTTATTTTTCCCCCTAAGTTTTACCTATTTCCTTCATGAGAGAGAGACTGAGAGAGAGGAACCCTGACTAGATCCTGCCATGATCTCTCTCCTACCCTTGCAGCTAGCCAGGATCATGGGTTGTCCACCCAGCAATACTAGGTAGAGCTAGAACCTGAACTCAGAGCTCTCTCTACTGGCCTCCAGTGTGCTCAGCAGCTCCCTACCACAGCCAATCACAATGTGCCTTTAATCTGCATTTTCCTACTGACTAAACTGTTGAATATATTTTAATATGCATGTTTATCATTTGCATACTTCTTAGTGGCGCTGCCTCTAAAACTTTTTGATCATTTTAAATTTGGTTATTTTTAAAAATTGCCAGACAGTATTTGCACTTCTCATATTTTCAGCACTATATATTGAAAAATTCTTTATCCCATTGTATTGTCTTGGTAACTATGTGAAAAGTCCATTGAAAATATGTAAGTGTTTCTATTTCTGAACTCTTACTCTGTTCCATTCACTTATCCACCCATCTGTATGTCAACGCAACACTATCATGATTATTGACCTGTATAATAAATCTTGACAACAAATGGTCCAAACCTTCCAAATGTGCTGTTCTCTTTCAAAGTTATTTTTTGCTATTCTAAGCTCTCTGCATTTCTTCATGGATTGGGAATGTACTTTTTAGTTTCTACAAAATGTCTTCTGAAAATTTCCTTGAGATTGATTTCATTGTAGAGTTTGGATGTAAAATGTATTTTAACCTAGAATGATATTATCCAGTTGACACTTCCTTTTAAGTATTATCAAGGCAGGTCTAGAAAAGCCTACATTCTAAGCTAGTTTAACCCTTCTCCTAAACCCTTAGTGCTCCTCTATGGAATATCTCAGTTATTTGGCAAGATTCCTCCACTTTGAGTGGTTGCGGCTCAAATGACTTTGAAGACTGAATAATTTCTGAATTTAATTAGCTTAAAGCTCCCAAGAAGGTTTTTATTTTCCTAGCCCAATGGACTGTAATTCTATTTGTCCAAGGTATAGTATATAGCCAAAGATTCAAAGGTACTTTTTTTAAAAATAAATATTCTTGCTACAGGGCGTGTGCACTTGCCCGAGAGACAGAGAGACAGAAAGTGAGAAATCACCTTCTTGAAGGGATGGCCCATGCTGCAATCTCTTCTCCTCCGTTCTCCTCTTGGGATTTTGGCCCACACTCATATGAACCCGACCTGAGTTTTAAGCCACTGGGTTCAGGACTGTGGTTGACTTTGTGGGAATCCAGTGACGTACCCATTAACCATCCACTGGTCCCTATTTAAAGGTATTTCTCTTCAGAGTATTGGTGCTTCTATTCTGCCTATGACCATTCTCTGCAGAACTCTGCCCTATGTTTATTAGATGTTTTAGGTGTCCCCAACATCAATTTCTGTTTTCTTAATCCAACAAGACAAATCTATTATTCTTAGATTACTACTTCCAGAGCCATAATCCAGAAAAACCAGGTATCACAGCTTTTTCCTCTGTTTTCTTGCTCCACGTATCACAGTCTTGTGTTGCCTGTTTTCCAGTTTCCAAAACAACTATTTCATTCATGTCCAGTTTTCGATTTGTGTATAGCACGAGGGAATGTCTAGTACTAGTTTTTTTCAACATGGCCAGAATTTGAAACTATAAATCTTTTAAAATAGAATACTCTTTTCTTGTTCTCCTGCAAACATTGGTTTCCATGGTGGTTTTACAAAGGACATAAATTAAGCATCTCTCTTATCTGTTCTGTTCTTTAAAATTGGTCTTCGGAAAAGCAGAAATGTTATTTAATCATATTCTTTATTTCGCAGCACACCATCATCATCCTGTTAGAATGATTAGTGCCAGTCACTCTAACAACACAACGGCTCATTAGCTTAACAGCCTAAATGATTAATTTTCACCCATGTCACAGTACAGGCTCTACTTGGTGATTTTTCTCTGACTCAGGTATCCAGGGTCTTTTTATCCTGTGATGTGGCTGAATTCACAGGAAAGGAGAAAGAGGAAGACAAGGGGATCACACGTTAGATTTAATGATCAAGCTAAAAGTGCTTTGTTTCACTACTGCCACCTCCCATCGACCAGAACCTCCTCACATGGCTCCGGCCTACTTTATGAGGTTCAGAAGATAATCTTCTGTGTCAGTGGGAGGAAACAGTTTTGGTGAGTGAAACATTCTTTACCTCAAATAGAAATTCAAGCAAGATTTCATTATTTCTTTTTTGCCATTTCTCCCCTTTATCTCTGATTTCCAGCCCTGGTCCCAACCCATCACCAACTCAGTAGCTCTGGTATATTTTGTGTGATAGGAGTTTTATCTAAAAAATTGAGTTATTTACATATATGTTAATTATTTAGATTATACTGTGCCTAAGGTTTGCTTTTACTTATTAATATATTTTGACACTTGTTTCTATTGCACACATATCTTAGCAGACTACTAGAGACTTAAAATGTTTGCTTACTTAGTGTCGCAATATGAGATTTTGATTCAGTATTTATAGATGAAGTATGAACACCCAATAAAATAGGGGAAACAATGAAGATGGGAAGACATTAACACTAAAACAAACAAAAATAAAGCAAACTGTTAAAAAAAACTTTCAGTAACAACTGGTAAATGGCCACAGTTAGAAGCCAGAGTTCTGTTTTTTTTTTGTAATATCAAGGATTCAAAATCTGGATCATTTTATTCCATTGTACTTTCTCTCCCTTAAATTATTGTACCATAATATACTTGGTAATGATGACAGATTAAATTTCTTTATAAGTATCTTATAGAATTTGTGTCCTTAACACCTCCAATGATTTTCTGATAATACAACCTATTCATAAACATCATTTGAGCTATATAAATTTGGTAACAGCAGATGGTGGAAAGGTTACATCACTGGACTCCCACATAACTGACTGAGATTTGAGTCCCCGATCTGGAGGCCTAAAACTCACACTGGGGCACATGTGCGTAAATGCCCCAAATCCCGAGAGCAGAATGAAAAAGGGAATGTGGCACGGCCATCCCCACCAGTGGGTAATAGCTCACTTTCTGTCTCTCTCTGTCTCTCCAGCAAGTGCATACTCCATGTAGCAAAAAATGTCTCTGCAAAAAAAAGAAAAAAAAAAGTTATATCAATTTAATTTTCAAATGTCTTTCTAGATATATTTCCTTACATACATTATAAGTACATATACATATATAAAACATTTATATTCTTACAAAAGAAGAATATAAAATTCTGTGTGAACTTAGCAACAAACCATGAGGTTTACAAATAAGAGTTTACAAACATAGTTTCAACCGATTAAAACTCTGAATTTTTATAAATCTCCTGTTGACCCATTATCAAATAGAAGCTTTTTTGACTGGCTGATTATCACCTTAGGAGGTGTATAAAAATTACTCAAAAACAGACAGACATTACTAAAAAGGAAATATTACTGGCTGGGTGGTGTCAGTGGGTCCTAAGTTTGAAGCTTAGAAAATAAACTAGAGGGGATCAGCAGATGGTATAGTAGTTAAGGCACTAGACTCCCACATGCCTGACAACTGTTCAAGTCCCAGATCCAGTGTCTTGAAATCACTCTAGGTGTGTGTGCAGGAATACAGAATCCCAGGAGGAGAGTGTAGGAGAAGGGATTGTGCATGGCCATGTTCCCCGGGGTGGGGGTGGGGTGGGGAGGGTGTCTCTCTGTCACTCTAGCAAGCTCACATACCCTGTAGCAAAATCTCTCAAAAACAAAGAAAGAAAGAAAAGAAACTAGAAGAAATAGCCCAGGTGTGGAATTCCTGACAACCCAGGGAGCAAGTAAAACCAAAGGCCAACTAGAAAGGGACAAAAGGCCCTGAAGTTTCTCCATTAAATATAATGTCTGTAAGTATGAAGGTTTTTTTTTTTTTTTATCATTTTAAGAAAATTCCTTCTATGCTTAGTGTTTTGAAAGTTTCTAATCATGAAAAATATTTAACTTTTATATACCTGTTTTTGCTTTAGGGCAATAATACATTGCCTGATAGCCTAATGAAAATTTATCCTTGAATGTTTGGATTGAATGCTTTTTTTTTCTTTTTTTTTTTTGAGAGGTTTTTTGCTATAGGGCGTGTGCGCTTGCCAGACAGACAGAAAGAGACATAGAAACAGAAAGCGAGAAATCACCCCCCCAGGGGGTGATGGTCACGCCGCAATCCCTTCTCCTCCATTCTCCTCTCAGGATCTTGGGCACACACGCACACGTGCCTGGCGTGAGTTTCAAGCCACCGGGTCCGGGACGCGAACCGCGGTCAACTATGTGGGAGTCCAGCAACAGAGCCATTACGCTAACTGCTGGTTCCCATGGATTGAATGCTTTTTGATGCAATGTATTTTTGTTGTGTATTTTGCACACAAAATAGTATTAAAATTATATTATTTTACTGATCTTACTTTTCCTTTTTTCTAATTTCTTCAGACTACTCTTTTTATTGAATCAAAATCATTCTCAGACTCTGTCAAACCATTTGTCAGATTCAGGTAGGGTATACATATTTACACACTTCTAATACTGACATAAAATAAAAGGACAATGTTGATTATTGTGCTTCCTTTGTCGAGATGATAGGTACTATTTGAATCCATATGAGACATTACTATCACTATTCTAAATAGTGATTCTCAGCCTTTTTGTGGGCATCCTTCCCTATCCTACTGATGTCACTGATGAATATGTACTAAGCAGGAAAGGCAAGGAGGTCTAAAACTTATTTGATAAGCATTGACAAAAAGAGAATTGTTCTTCAGGATTAATTTTAGAATTAGGAAGACATCTGGGTTTAGTTCAAAGGAAGCAGAATTTGACTGGCTAAATTCATCAGTTCTCACTAATAATATATGTTATGGAGATTATTAGTATAATTTATAATTTAGATTTAGCTTCTAATGCCATTCACTTAAATATCAAATCAGAATAATAACAAATATGAAATAGCCTAGTTATATTTCATACATCTATACACATATAATTCTGCTATGGAAAGTTTTAAGCTATATTCCTTCAGTGCATGAAGGGAGATAGACCAATTCTTAAGAACCTAAGCTAATTCAAAATATTAATATCTTGATAGTCAATAAATTAGAAAAGTGATAAGGGGAGTCATAACACTAGAATCAGTTGGTATCAATAACATTAAGCAAAAATGTGAAGAAATAATATTAATCAAGACTATTTTCTAGCTTTCTATAACTGGGAACTCCAACTCTCAGATTAATCTTTAAAACATCACATGTATAAGGTCAAATGATTTTGGTGATTATAGAGTTTTTCTTTCTTTCTTTTTTTTTTTTTTTGGGGGTTTTTGCTCTAGGTTGTGTGTGCTGGCCAGAAGAGAGACAGAGAGACAGAAAGCAAGAAATCACTCATCAATACCCCCCCGCCCCCTCCCCCCACCAGAGGGGATGGCCACGCCTCAATCCCATCTCTTCCATTCTCCTCTTGGGATCTTGGGCATGCATGCACACATGCTTGGCATGAGTTTAAGCCACCGGGTCCTGGACTCAAACCGTGGTCACCTACGTGGGAGTCCAGCGACATAGCCATTACGCTAACTGCTGATCCCAAGTTTTTCTGTTCTTTAATGACTAACAATCAGGAAAATATTTTCCTTACGTACTTTAGCCAATTTAATATAGATCAAATTTCTGTCCTGGTGGGTGAGGGAAATAACTGGTCCAGCTGAGTCAAGAGTTGTGTCAGTTTTAACCTCAATAATCAAAGATGTGTGCATGTGTGCATGGTGTGTGGGGATCTACTTAAATTATTTATGCTTATGTTATGGATTTGTTAAATTCTGCCCTCTTTCTCCCTTCAAAATATAGTAATTAGAATCCCTAGCATCCCATCATAACCTTATTTGAAGACAGTGTCTTTCCAGTGGTAATCAAGTTAAAATGAGGTCGCGATAGTGATTCCCAATTCAATAGAACTAGGGTTCTTATATAAATGAGAAATTTAGATGCAAAAGCCAAAGTACATAGAATAAAGACCATATGTGGACATACAGAAAAAAGATGGGTATCTGTTGGTTTTCTGTTTTTTTTTTTTCCTCCAGCATGGAGAGCCCAATATTTTATGATTATTTTTTAACATACTATTCTGTGGATACAAACTGACTCATGTGTACGTGGTGAGGCTTTGGTATTAATGATTCATTTCTTTTACAAATCCTTGCATGTGATCATCTTTTCAGCTTCATGGTGCATTACCTAGGCTAAACTTTAGAACACCTCCTTACTCATTCAAATCTTGGCTTTGAGTCATTTGGTTTATTACCACTGTCTAAGCTCTTTATAGTACATGTGCTGCCTGAGTGAACACCTGTCTAAGCTCTTTTTTTTTTTTTTTTTGGCCCTCCCAACCCCCTGATGGTATATGTGCCGAAAGTTCCTACTTAGATACAGTGAAAATATTTTTACTTTTAACTGAGCTCCCCCATGCATTTATTTAAGTGAAGATCTCTAGTGAGTGTGTGTTATAAGAGATAGATCCCAAAATGACAAGAGTAAACAAAGTTCAGCCATCTTTTTAGAACCCCAAATGGGAGTTAAAAAATAGTAAAAGTCTCAAATGAACTAAAAATGTATAAATAATGAGCCCAGTGAATCCTGCTGGATATAAATTAAGAATAAATGAATAACCAAATACTTATTAGATGGGCAAAAACCCAATGGTTATGAAATTAAGTACAAGTAAGAAAGCTAGGGTTTTTTCTTCTTCTTAGTTTTTTAGAATGAGTAGACTTTTTGTTTTGTGAATATTTACCAGTTAGGGCAAATTCAAACTTTCTATAAAGAACATTTAAATGCAATACTTATGAAATTATACATCTTTAATATTTGTTTTTGAAAGTGTGACAATTTGATATAATTTTGTACCTAAAAGACACAGTTTTTTTTTTTTTTTTTGAGAAGTTTTCACTATAGGGCACGGTTGCTCATCAGACAGACAGAAAGCGAGAAATCACCCCCCAGGGGGAATGGTCACGCCACAATCCCTTCTCCTCCACTCTCCTCTAGGAATCTTGGGCACGTACGCACACGCACCCGGCGTGTTTTAAGCCATGGGGTCTGGGACGCGAACCGCGGTCGACTACGTGGGAGTCCAGCGACATAGCCATTTCACTAACTGCTGGTTCCCAAGACACAGTTTTGAAGCTGTATGCCATTTAATTTTAATTGTTATTATTTTGACATCTATACATCCCAAATATTCTAAGAAAAATTATGTCATAATCTGTCTTTTCATAAATATGTTCCTTGATTTCTTAAAATTTATATTTTAAAAATACTGCTAATGCTCCCTACTTGCCATTTTTGCATATTTGTTTTAAGACTTAGGTGGAGTAGGTTGAAAACACTTTGAAAGATTGAAGTGGTTTTTGTTTTTGTTTTGTTTTATTTTGAGAGAATTTTGCTATAGGGCACGTGCGCTTGCCAGAAAGACAGAGAGAGAGAGAGATAGAAAGAGAGAAATCACCTCCCAAGGGGGATAGCCACACCACAATCCCTTCTCCTCTGTTCTCCTCTAGGGATCTTGGGCACGCACGCACACACACCCGCATGAGTTTAAGCCACTGGTTCTGGGACTCAAATTGCGGTTGACTACATGGGAGTTCAGCAACATAGTCATTACTCTAGCTGCTTGTCCTGAAAGATTGAAGTTTTGAAATTAAGAGCTTTTATGCTAGAGTACTCTAATAGTCTTTCAAGAAATAATATAATTAAGCCGTGCACTTAATTTTTAAAGAACTTTTATTTATGTGTTTATTTTGAAGAGAGATTTTTTGCTATAGAGCATGTGTGCTTGCCAGAGAGACAGACAGAGATGAAGAGACAGACAGCAAGAAATCACTCCCCAGGGGGAAGCCATACTGCAATCCCTTCTCCTTCCTTTTCTTCTTGGGATTTTGGGGATACATGCACATGCACCCAGTGTGTTTCAAGCTGTAAGGTTCAGAACTCAAACTGCCATCGGCTACGTGGGAGTCCAGCGACATAACCATGATGCCATCTGCTGGTCCCAAGAACTTTTATCTTAATTTGCTATAGGGAACATGCACTCATCAGAAAGAGATGTGGGAGCAATGAGAAAACATTCCAGCCCCTCTTTACCAGAGGGCTGGCCATGCCACAGTCCTTTTTTCTCTATTTCTCCTCTAGGGATTTTAGACACACTGGCACACACCCCCAAAGTGTTTTTTCAAGACATAGGGTCTGGGACTCAAACTGTGCTGTTGGCAAAGAGGAATCCAACCACCTTAACCACATCACTAGCTGGACCCATGTGCTTATTCCAGAGGAATCCAGCCACCTTAACCACCACATCACTAGCTGGACCCATGTGCTTATTCTTTTAAGTCATTGTAGTACCCACATGGAGAATGAATGCTATGGGTGACTGGCAATGTTAGGTTTTTATGATGCATCAAGAATAAGGAATGGGAAGTTTTTGTTTGTTTGTTTTCTTTCTCTTTTTCCTTCTTTCTTTCCTTCCTTCTTTCCCTCCCACCTTCCTTCCTTCCCTCTCTTTTTCTTTCTTTTTTCTTTCTCTCATGAGAATGAGGCAGAGAAAAAGGCAGGCATCCCCAAGAGTCACAGCAATCCCCTTCATCCAGTTCCAGCCATCCAGGATAATGAGCATGCATGCACAGCATATACACGCAGCATGCACAAGTAGACTAAGAAACCAAACTCTGATCCTCGACATGGCCTCCAGCATCAAAGAATGTTGTGCTAGTGTGGCTAGGCTAAGAAATGGCGGTTTCGTATGGTAATAAAGAGACTCTCATGTCATTACAACATATTAAGACTAACCAAAACCCATACATTCTTTGATTGAGATTTTCTTGGTATTTCTTGTTTGTTTTCGTAATTTTGCTATAGGGTGGGTGTGCTTGCTGAGGAAGGAGAGAGAGAGACAGTGAGAGAGAGAGAAGGGAAATGAAAAAAACATTCCCTGGGGAATGACCAATCCACAGTTCTTTATCCTCTATCCTCTCAGGGTTTGGGGCATGCATACGCACATGTCCAGTGTATTTTTTCAAGCTGCTGGGTCTGGGGCTTAAACTGCACAGTTGGCCATGTGGGAACCCTCTGCCTTAACCACCACACTACCATCTGGCCCTTTCTTGTTTTTTCTTTGGTTTGGCGAAGTTTCTCTTTTGTCTGTAATAAGTTCTTTGTTTACTTAAAATTTGAGAAACATTTCTTTATCAATATTGCAAATATTTTAGAATTCAAAGGTGACTTTTCTGGATGAAATGTAAGTGATACCTGCTACTAAGAACTCTGCATTTTGGTTAAATCATATGCATCTTAATATTTAAGATCCATGGTTCTAACTCATAGAGCTATTTCAAGAATATTGATTGATACATAAGGCATGTAAATTTATATCCACATGTATTAATATTATTGGGTAGATAGAAAGATGCAAATTACCTTCAAAAATGTCCACAGATTTCTAGATCTTAAGGTAGTGTGAAAAATATATAAAGTTGCCTTGTTGAAATGTATCTTTAAAACTACGCTGATCATTTGTGGCCATTAACATAAAGCCAAATGTCTTTCTCTTACCATTTTACTGATCCATAGGTTTTTATCATTTGCCTACTAATCTTCTATCATTTATTTTTGGCATGTATAGCTACATGTGTGCATGTTTTGCCTCGAGTTACTTTTTGAAGGCAGATTATCAGGTTCTCAGGTATATATAAAAGTCATCCTGCTCTCAGAATGTTAAAGAGAATCTCTGTTACTTATAATAAAAATACTTCATATCTTTTCTCTGTTCTTTTCCTTGAGCTTATGAGAGTAATATTGCATAGCAGAAGGAGCATGAAATATAACTGAAACATATGGTTTATATATATGTAAAACTGAGATGATAAGTAAGCAGACTGTTCTAAAATCCCTGTACTCGAGATGTGTTATATTTGGGGCCAGCAGGTGGTGTGGTGGTTAAGGCACTAGACTTCCACAAGATGGGCCACAGTTCGAATCTCCAATCCAACAGCTTGAAAATCACTCTGGGCACGTGTACATTTGTCCCCCCAGTACCAGGAGGACAGTGGAGAAGAGATTTCTGCGTGGTCATCCCCCTTCGGGGCGGGGTATGATTTCTCACTTTCTCTTTATATATCTCCCTCTGTCTTTCTCCAGCAAGTGCACATGCCCTATGGAAAAACTTTTTAAAAAATGATGTGTTATAGTCTAACAGCAAATGATATTGACTTGATGAATATAGGATGCAGTGACTTACTATTTATTGCTTTGCTAAACAGGTGAATTCATGATAATCTAGCTCAGAATATAGGGTGGCCATTGCTTTTGCATGTCTGAGATTTGACCATGTTAGCAATACAGTTTCACGGGGTTTGAGACTTTTATATCTCCTTCAGCCTTCCATATTCCCTCAGTTGTATAAATTCCCATGGAATGTGGTTAAGAGTCATTCATACTCTAGTGAAAATTAACTCCATAATGACTATCAAGAATAAGGAATGGGAAGTTTTTGTTTGTTTGTTTTCTTTCTCTTTTTCCTTCTTTCTTTCCTTCCTTCTTTCCCTCCCACCTTCCTTCCTTCCCTCTCTTTTTCTTTCTTTTTTCTTTCTCTCATGAGAATGAGGCAGAGAAAAAGGCAGGCATCCCCAAGAGTCACAGCAATCCCCTTCATCCAGTTCCAGCCATCCAGGATAATGAGCATGCATGCACAGCATATACACGCAGCATGCACAAGTAGACTAAGAAACCAAACTCTGATCCTCGACATGGCCTCCAGCATCAAAGAATGTTGTGCTAGTGTGGCTAGGCTAAGAAATGGCGGTTTCGTATGGTAATAAAGAGACTCTCATGTCATTACAACATATTAAGACTAACCAAAACCCATACATTCTTTGATTGAGATTTTCTTGGTATTTCTTGTTTGTTTTCGTAATTTTGCTATAGGGTGGGTGTGCTTGCTGAGGAAGGAGAGAGAGAGACAGTGAGAGAGAGAGAAGGGAAATGAAAAAAACATTCCCTGGGGAATGACCAATCCACAGTTCTTTTTCCTTTATCCTCTCAGGGTTTGGGGCATGCATACGCACATGTCCAGTGTATTTTTTCAAGCTGCTGGGTCTGGGGCTTAAACTGCACAGTTGGCCATGTGGGAACCCTCTGCCTTAACCACCACACTACCATCTGGCCCTTTCTTGTTTTTTCTTTGGTTTGGCGAAGTTTCTCTTTTGTCTGTAATAAGTTCTTTGTTTACTTAAAATTTGAGAAACATTTCTTTATCAATATTGCAAATATTTTAGAATTCAAAGGTGACTTTTCTGGATGAAATGTAAGTGATACCTGCTACTAAGAACTCTGCATTTTGGTTAAATCATATGCATCTTAATATTTAAGATCCATGGTTCTAACTCATAGAGCTATTTCAAGAATATTGATTGATACATAAGGCATGTAAATTTATATCCACATGTATTAATATTATTGGGTAGATAGAAAGATGCAAATTACCTTCAAAAATGTCCACAGATTTCTAGATCTTAAGGTAGTGTGAAAAATATATAAAGTTGCCTTGTTGAAATGTATCTTTAAAACTACGCTGATCATTTGTGGCCATTAACATAAAGCCAAATGTCTTTCTCTTACCATTTTACTGATCCATAGGTTTTTATCATTTGCCTACTAATCTTCTATCATTTATTTTTGGCATGTATAGCTACATGTGTGCATGTTTTGCCTCGAGTTACTTTTTGAAGGCAGATTATCAGGTTCTCAGGTATATATAAAAGTCATCCTGCTCTCAGAATGTTAAAGAGAATCTCTGTTACTTATAATAAAAATACTTCATATCTTTTCTCTGTTCTTTTCCTTGAGCTTATGAGAGTAATATTGCATAGCAGAAGGAGCATGAAATATAACTGAAACATATGGTTTATATATATGTAAAACTGAGATGATAAGTAAGCAGACTGTTCTAAAATCCCTGTACTCGAGATGTGTTATATTTGGGGCCAGCAGGTGGTGTGGTGGTTAAGGCACTAGACTTCCACAAGATGGGCCACAGTTCGAATCTCCAATCCAACAGCTTGAAAATCACTCTGGGCACGTGTACATTTGTCCCCCCAGTACCAGGAGGACAGTGGAGAAGAGATTTCTGCGTGGTCATCCCCCTTCGGGGCGGGGTATGATTTCTCACTTTCTCTTTATATATCTCCCTCTGTCTTTCTCCAGCAAGTGCACATGCCCTATGGAAAAACTTTTTAAAAAATGATGTGTTATAGTCTAACAGCAAATGATATTGACTTGATGAATATAGGATGCAGTGACTTACTATTTATTGCTTTGCTAAACAGGTGAATTCATGATAATCTAGCTCAGAATATAGGGTGGCCATTGCTTTTGCATGTCTGAGATTTGACCATGTTAGCAATACAGTTTCACGGGGTTTGAGACTTTTATATCTCCTTCAGCCTTCCATATTCCCTCAGTTGTATAAATTCCCATGGAATGTGGTTAAGAGTCATTCATACTCTAGTGAAAATTAACTCCATAATGATTTAATGAGTCATATCTCAGACACTGGGTGACACTGATGACGTCATGAAAATAGTTTGGAAAAAAATAAATTTTACCTTTTGGGGCTTGAGGCAGGTCTTCAAGAGGAAACCAGATAAAGAGCATTTTTGTATAAATCTTTTAAGCAGTACATTCTCCCATCCCCTCTCCCACCATTGCTGGATAGCAGATAAACATTCAGGTTGTCCACAAATTTCTGAATCATCAAAACCAACTACACTCGTGTCCTGTCCATAAGTGCCATAGCCATTTTCTCCTTTTAAATCCATGCTTTGTCTTTCAAAGGTGATGCACATCATTCACTTCCCATTTATGACTTTTGCTCTCGACTAATTTTGCTACCTTATAGGTAGTGCCTCCATGAGTCACTTGGAGAAAACCCCTTTTAGATCTATAATGAGGGATTTTATACTTATATGTGCTAATACCCTTCTCTACTTTACATTCATGAGTACCTTTCTCCCTGACCAGAAAAATCTACAGAACTGGAAGGCTGGGATGGCCAGCTTTGGAGTTTTCAGGTAAAGAGAATTGATTTGCTTCACATTGCCATCATCATGAAGCTGTATTATAGAGAGCTCAAGACATTTATTATCTTGTAGTTTCATGGGTCAGGAGTCTGGCTCAGATTAGCTTGGTCTACTTCTAAAGGTCTCACAAAGTCAGCGAAGGCTGCATTCTCATTGCCATGCTTGGCTAGAGGAGAGTCCATGTCCCAGCTCACCCAGGTTATTAAGAAGTCACAGTATGTGATTCAGGATCCTGGCCCTGCTGGTCGCTGACTGGGACCACTTTCAGCTCTTAGAAGGTGCCCCTGGTTCCCAGATACAACTGAAATTATGTGCTGTGCTGGCTTCTTCAACATGGCACTATTTTATCAAGCCTGAACAAAAAACAACTTGAATTCTAGTCTGCTAAGCAGACATCTTAAATAATAAAATCTAATTACATGAATAACATCTCATCACAATGCCATATTCTTTCAGTTTGAATTAAGTCACAGGTTCTTCCACTAGCCTGGGGAATTTATCAGCCATGATGCCCCAAAGAAACAGAATGAACAGAATGAATAGAACATGTAGGATTTATTGTAAGAAATCATCTCTCATCATTGTGGGGGTGGGAAGTTAGAAATACACAGAGCAGGCTAGTAAGCAGGAAACTCTGGTAGGAATCAAGTTTTAGTTCTCAAATTTTTTTTCTTCTCTCAGCCTGACTCAACTGCTAAGACAAACCCCACCAGAATTGTCCAAGGCAATCTCCTTTACTCAAAGCCAACTGATTGAAGATGCTAACTGCATCTACAAAATACCTTTATAGCAACACCTAGATTAATGTTTGATTAAATAATGCAGTGCTATAACCTTAGCAAGTTGGCACATAAATCTAACTACCACAGAGAAGGAAATGCACAAAGAAATAAATAACAGCATGGAAGAAAGAAGTCAAAATTCCTTGGTGACTTTCTATTGAAAAATATGTTTAGTCTTTTGTTTATGTATTTATTTATTGAGAGAGTTTTGCTCTGGGATACGTGTGTTGACTGGAGAAACAGAGAGAGAGAGACAGAAATTGAAAAATCACACCCCAGTGTAGATAGCCATGCCATAATCCCTTCTCCTCCATTCTCCTTTCTGGATTTTGGGCATGCTTGCAAAGTATCTGGTGTGAGTTTCAAGTCTCCTGGTTTGAGAATTGAACCATGGTCAGCCATGTGGGAGTCCAGCTTCTTAACCACTACACCATCATCTGGTCCCTGTTGGTTTGTTTTTAACCATTTTACATTGTTTAAGAAATGTGTGTAATCTATTGATAGTTTCTTCTTGATTCTACTGGAAAATTAGGATATACTGTTTCTGGTTAAACTGATAATTCTGAGGATAAAATGGAAATCCACAAATATGGTCTTTATTTTTTTTTCATTTTAACACTCATATTTTGAATCAGTATGTGAGATGTAGTCTACTTTCATACCACCATCTCTCACATCAACTATCAAAAGCACAAAAGCAGCTGAAAAAGGTTGTTTCATTGGACACACATTTCCCAAGTATTTTATTCTGATTTGGGTGTGTCTACATCTGCATGTGTATGTATCTGTGTTTGCTTATGAAAGAGAAGGAGTTTGTGACATAGCAGTCGGTGAAATAATTCACAATGGTGTTGTCATCCTGAAATCAGTCAGTGATGGAACCCGCAAATCCCTGCTCTTAGTCCAATGTCAGAGCTTGTAGCCCAAGGTCACAGCGCATGAGTAGGGTTGCAAGATTATAGAAAAGTCTTTCCTGAGATTAATGGCAGGGCTGAGCCAAAGACGACTGAAGGGGCACCCTCTGGCATGCTCATTTATCAGGGATTTACTTGTTGGCTAATGATAGCAATAACAGTTTGTATCTGACAGACACAACTGGATGTGTGCAGCGAGAAACTCTATATTTGAAGTTGGATTACACTGGATCTATATAATTTCCTCTTCTATTGCTCGGGCTGTCCTCGCAGTCTGTCAGTGAAGTGTGTGCTTTAATTTTTTAAAGGAAAAACAATTCTTTTTTGAGGAAAGAAATGGTAGCACAATTGACAACTATATCAAATAAATTGTTTTAATTCTTCTGCATTCTCCAGAAGACATTTTAATATGCATATGTTATTTCTCAATCACTATAATCGAGGTAGAGGCAGAATATGAGTTTTTCATTTCACTTTCAGTGCTAAATACCATTCCATGCTCTGACTTCATCAACAGCATTGTTCTGTGATTCTTTTTGTTACTAAAAACATGTAGTCTCATAAAAATTGTATAAAATACTGATTACAAAGTAAACTTTGTTGAGTTTAGTGGGTAAGGATACTTAATCCAACATGGCCAACTGCATAGTTTGGGGTCCTGTACCCAATGGCTTGGAAAATACACTGGGTGTGTGTGCGTGCATTCCCAAAATCCCAAGAGGAGAATGAAGAGGAAGGGACTGCAGTTTGGCCATTCCTCTGGGGAGTGATTTTTCACTTTCCTTTTTGCTCTGTCTTTCTCCTTCTGACAAGTACATACACCTCACAGTAAAAACAAAAAGATAAATAAATAAATAAACTTTGTCACTCTTATTCTTACTACTGTGCTAATTATATTACTATTGGTAATACTTTTATATATGTGTATATATACATGTACATGAAATTATACTAGGTTGTCCTTTTCCTATTTTAATACTATATTGGGAAAATAGTTACTTTACTAATTAGTCTTTTAAAAGGTTATTTTAAATGATTACAGATTACTTCATTGAATAGTTTCATTTAGCTAACCACTTGATATGGGATATAAATTGTTACTACTATCTGCTGTAATTTGAATGCCCTCCCAATATGTGTGTGTTGGAATTTGGTGGCATTATAAAGGTGTTAACTAAAAACTTAGTCTCTTCATTGTATCCCAGGGTTGGGGTCTTTGATTGTGATGAGGGCTGGGACCCAACAAGTAAGTTCTGGCAATCTTATTAGATGAGAAAGGAGGTCAGAATTTACTGGCGGATCCTCCCCTGCTGTAGACTTATTAGAACTTGTCCCCAGGACCTTGGATCTCCAAAGCAAGAGCTAAGTAAACTACTCTCACGAATCACCCAGTTTCAGATATTTCTGATGGCAACACAGTGGCAGCATAATTTAGAAACATATTGTTGGACCAAAGCATATATTTTGTAATTTAATTATGTATTTTACAATTTCCAAGGAAATCACTAAAATAAGAGATAATGAACATATAAAATCCAAACGAGAGGGCCAATTGGTGATACGGAGGTTAAGGCAGCTGGATCCCACATGCCTGACTATACGGCTTGAGTCTGGACCTGGTAACTTGAAAATCAATCTAGGAGCATGTGCGTGTATGCCCAAAATCCCAAGTGGAGAATGGAGGAAGAAGGAACTGCAGTGTGATCAACCTCTGGGGTGTGGCGGGGAGGCTGACAGTGATTTTTCACTTCTTTCCTTCTCGCTCTCTCTCTCTTTCTCTCTCTCTCTCTCTCTCCAGAAAGCACACATGCCATACTGGAAAAAAAAAAAAAAAAAAAAAAAAAAAAAACAAAAAAAAAAAGAAACACAATTCAAACAAGAAAAGGACAATAGAATGATAAATAATTAACTATAAGAGTTAAAAATTAAGAATGGAAACTAAAACGTGCATGCTAGAACACACAAAAATAAGATAGATGTTAGTCTACATATATCAAAATTGCATGAAATGTAAAAGCCAAAATTGCCAGTTAAATTAAAACATTGCTTAAAATGTAAAAAGGAAAGAAAAATTATAATCTCAGTTACTAATAAAAAAGGCCACAAGAAAATAACAGTGAAATCAGTAAGGATCTTGGTCAACATAATTAATAAAACTGATCTAATGAAAGACCTAGATCCTTATGTTCAATATTTGCAAATACACAGTTTTTTCAATATATACAAATTATTTAGAACCATTGATACTATACTGGGAATAAATTTCCATTGATCTAATGATCTGATTTCATTATAAAATACATCCTCTGACCACAATTCAGGTGTTTTTTTGTTTTATTTATTTATTTATTTATTTATTTAAGTTTTTGCTTATAGGGTATGTATGCTTCCTGGAGAGAAAGTGAGAAATCAGTCCCTGGAGAGATGGCCACGATACAATTTCTTCTTCAAACTCCTCTTGGGATTTTGGATATGCATGCATATATACTCTGTGTGATTCCAAATCCACTGAGTCTGGAACTCAAACTGTGAAGCTGCCCATGTGGGATTCAACACCTTAACCTTTACACTACCTGCTGGCCTCCTCTGATTACAATTTGGTGATCTAATAAAAAAAAAAAAACCTAAATAACTAAACACATTCTGATATATTTCAGAATTTAAAAATAAACATTTTAAGTATATCTTAAAATGTGTCTTACAGTAAAATTGAATTTTTCCTGTTTCAATGTATAATTTTGTTCATCTAAAAATATTTATCGATTCATATTACTACCAAATTACGAGGAACAGAACAGTTTTTTCGTTCCCCAAATTTCCCTCAAACTACCCCTGGCAACTCCTGATTGCTTATGCATCTTTTTCTCTTTTTCTTTCTCTTTCTTTCTCTCTCTCTCTTTCTTTCTTTATTTCTTCTTTCTTTCTCTCTTAAGAATTAGTTTCTTTACTTTTATTCATCATTATTTTTTTTTTCAATTTGACCAGAGAGACACAGAGAGAGAGAAGGAAAGTGAGAAAGCAAGCATACAGGCCCAGGACTCGAACTGTGGTCACCCATATGAGCGTCTAGTACCCTAAGCACCATGTCACCTGCTTCTTCCTCCCCTTTTCTTTTATATAGCATAATGACTTTGAAATTTATTCAAAGTCAAATACTTCAAAAGATCATCCCATTTCTATTTGGTAGCATACTGAACTGTAGTGTTGGAAACCACATGGCTGACTGTGGGTTTGGGTCCCCAGCCTGATCAACCTGAACCATTCTGGATGCATACAGACACCAAAAGTCCTGACAAACTAAAGGGCTGGAATAAAAGTATTGGGATCTTGGCATGACTACACTCTATCAAGGGTCTCTCTATCTTACATGTGGATGAATAATGAATATAAAAAATAAGCTAAGAGACCTGGAAATTATATAGGGAATTCTGATGCTTACTGAAAAGACATTCTAGAAGAGATAAACAAAGGACAATATTTAAAGAGTGGTAGATAATATGCTATTGCAACAGAGGAAATCAAAAACATTC
>NW_006205908.1:837244-843087 GCF_000334495.1 Tupaia belangeri chinensis
ATCACAATCTCTTCTCCTCTATCTCTCTTCTTGGGATTTCGGGCATGCACGCACATGCTTCCAAAGTGTTTTTCTTTCTTTTCCTTCTTCTTTGTTCTTTCTTTTGGCAAGATTTTTGCTATAGGGTGTGAGTGCTCACTGGAGAGACAGAGACAGAAAGAGACAGAAAGTGAGAAATCGCTCCCAAGCAGGGGTGGACCACAAACCTTCTCCTCATGAGTGAATGAATGAAAAATGCTGAGTCTTAGCCTTACCCATTTGCTGCATACATTCTCAGCAAAGGAGTTAGGAATGATCTAGCAGCATGAAATGAGATTTCTAATGACTTTTTGCAATGTTTGTTTTGGAGCATTCCACTGTTGCATTTATTTACTATAAGCTTTGTGTTTTCTCACTAAGGTTGACTTCTGTGCGCTTTTTTCATGATATTCTCTGGATTGATTATTATTCCTGTGTGTTTTCTATCTTGTGAGAACTCCTCTAAATGTCTCATATGCATATTACTCTTACTATTTCCCATTACTTTCAATGTATATTTATATTGTTATGCTTTTTCAGGAAGTTAGGAAAGAGGAAGGAAAACAGATACATTGTGTTAAAATTGTACATGACAAGTTTTATGGAAGATTTTATACAAACAAAAAATTAGCTTCTTGGGGTCAGACAGTGGCATAGTGGCAAAATGTGATGCTCTATGAGTAATCTCACATGAGAAGGGCCCCAGTTCAAGTCCACCGTCCTCCCTGAGCATGCTGAGTATGTTTGCCCACGATCCAGGGCTGGCTGGAGCCTGGGGTGGATGGTGGTACAGGATCTTGTTGGGGGTTCTATTGCTCTCTCTCTCACTCTCTCTCTCTTTCGTTCATGGAAAAAGAAAATCAAAATGATTAATTTATCTGGTACTCTAAACTTGTTCAATGTAAAGATGAAGAAATCAAAGGTAAGAGTAGATAAATGTTTATCCCTAGTAGTAGATGCAGTAAGGAACAGAATCAATGTGAAACTTCAGTTCTTCCTGGTGCCAACCACTAGATTATGCTAAACCTTTGGTTAAATTAGTACACAAACACCTCACACACACGTATGTATATACAAAGGTCTTGAAATATTTGTGGAAAATGCATATTGTAAAAAGCTATGCAGAAATTTTGAATTTTTTGCACTAAAATAAACTCATAATACAACTCCATTTTCCATGAACTTTTAAAAGTCTCTCTCTCTCTCATATATATATACACACACAATGGTATATATAAGGTGTTTACCAATGTAAAAAATAACTGGGAATCAAGAATTAAATATTAGAAAAGCATATGTGAGCTTTCTAAAAGTATAAAAACACCACTTTCTATAACCATCTTGGAGCACAACTGACTTTTCCCTTTTCTTCAGATGCTAGACCTAAAAAGTCTATATAAAGAAATAATTAAATTATGAACACCCTAATTTGCCTATTGTGCTAAATCTCTGCAACTTAAAGTTAAATCTAATGCAGCCATTCTAACTCTGATAGATCACTTCATGTTCCTGTCCAGACACGGTACTAATGCTTTAAAGACACTTGTAAACCATTTTTCCAGTGAAGAAACAAAGACCACTACAAGTTTAAATAAAAATGAATAAGAGTACATAAATTTGGAGGCCCGTGTTGTGAGCTACGTAGCTAAATTGCCTCTATATTAAGAGGTTATCTGTGGTGTGCTAATACATGTTTTAACAGACACCTGGGAGTGCCAAGGAAGGAGGCAAAAGGAATCCCCCCATTGTAGCCTTAGTTTATTTTTGTGCTATACATATGCCTACAATGTGTGATGTTAAGCACCAACTGAGGTCTATGAAAAAGATTTTAGGGAGACCGAGCCATAGCACACCATTATGTAGTATTTCTACTATGCAGGTTTAGGAGATATTAATGAAATCACTTAGGGAATCATAAAATGTAGCAAGATAATGACTTTGCATATTCATCACCTTTGGTTTTAATATAAATTACTTAATTGTAAGTTTTTAAGCTTTAATGCTATTAAGTTTTTATTTTTTTTACTCACTCATGAGTGAGAGAAATGCAGTAAGAGAGACATACACCACCCCCGACAGCATCCTTTCACTGTGATCCAGCCTCAGCCCCAGCCAGCCTGGTGCACAACACGCACGTTGGCATACACAGGGAGGATCTCTAGACATGGACTGGTAAACTTCCCACATAGATCAGCCTCACAGAGATTGCGCTTTACTGCTGCACCACTGTCTAATTCCTGTAATTTATTGTTTAATAATAGCTGTGTTTAACAGCCATCTCCAAAAAGATTTGGGAATGTAACAATCATCTCTTGTAGACTGTTAAGAGTTGGCTCTAGATTATAGGAGTCAAGTATGGGTGTTTTTATTCTACTTGTAGTTTTGAGTTACAAAAAATACTCACAGATAAATTGGATTTGTTTTGAAAAATAGCTATACATTCTATTGTTTTATCATGTTGAGAAAGAAAATTTTTCTTTTACTTGTTTGTTCTGAGGTATTATGATTATTTAGTTAATTTTTAAAAACAAGAACCATAGCCCATTGTCATGCATAACACAATATAGTCAATTATGGTATTAAAGTGTTATGTATCATTAGACACACACGGAAAGGTTATTTCTATCGATTGATCTGCATATATGTATTTATATTTAGCCGTAGGAAAAAAAAATTGTGAGAATAAGTTGAAATTTAAAATAATATTGTCATAAAGAGTATTATAAAGTACTTGAAGGTTTTATATTTATGATACTGCCTTGATATTAACTAATGAGTTAAAATCTTATTTATTCATAACTAAGCTGATTTCCATCCATGGAATTAAGCAACGATAATAGACGAAAGATAGTCTCTGGTTGAAGCCTCTGCTAAGAATATTTCTCTTTCAGACATAGAATTCAAGACAAGGTCACTGATTGTGTTCCTTAAACATCCTTTTCTATTATGTATAGCTTCTACATTTTTTCTCTTGAGGTGTTTTTCATTCACACTAACACTTATCATTCATTCGTCTGTAGCTTCTATAGAATATCTTATTTTCCCTCTGAATGGTTGAAGATAAATGACTGCTTTTCTAGAAGGAATGTAGACTCTTGAATTTTTCTTATATTGAAATAATTATTACTTGGCTCAAAGCTATTAAAGTAAGTAACATTGTAATGTTAGGGAAAATATCTTAGTGTCAGCGCTAAATTCTACTGATGCTATTAAATCTTTATTAATTTGATTGTGAGTGTTTGTGTGTCTGGGGGGGGGGGGGTATGTTCCAAGGCTGTCATGCAATCATAATAGAGAGTCTAATTGAATTCCCATACTTAGTGAAAGAAAAATCATTTTAACTCAGTTCTTGAGTTTCATCATAAAGGATAGTAAATTCTTTATCTTTTTATCTGGTTCTGGTATGTTTTTTCATTATAGAAAGAGTAAAAAAAGTCTAAACATCAAGTGGTTATCTTCATTTAGTTATGTAATCTACAAGTCTGCTGCTGTAAAAAAAAAAAAGCACTTGCAAGGAAATTGATTTAAGTCAGATAGAAATGTATGCCTATGAAATATTAAGTTCTCCATCACTAGTATTCAAGTATAACTTGGATGACTACATATTAATTCTATAGTAGATGGAGATAAATCATCAGATGTATAGGAAACAAGGGATGGAAAAGGTGGGTGACTTAAGTTACCTTTAATATCTCTTACTTACTTGGAAATTAGAATTGCTTCCTCTTTTCTTTCTCTGTTCCATATAATAAAACAATTTAGTTATTCTGTATCCCAGTATCACAATGAAGTGGAGCTGTGGGTTTGTGGATCCTATATTTACAATATCCAACTTACTTGTGTTAGGTTAGGGTCTGAAAGAAAGCAGCTTACTGTGGTAGAAAACACATCGAAAGGGCAATTGGAATACCTAAGTTGTCCCCTTAGAAACTCTTTAATGCTGAGAAAGCTATTTGGCTTCAGTATTCTTCATACCAAGAGGACCGCTCTGTTTGCTAGGCACTCTAAGGATATATGATTCTAATATCTACTCTCTATCTCAATTATCTCCAAGATATAACATAGGTTATACATACTTTCTCAACTTTACTCATGCCTCTTACTAACACAACTCACATAAAGAAAAGTGTTCCCTGTGTGAACATCATTTGCTAAATTTAAAGTTAGAAATCTGTGTTTATTGATTCGATACAGTTTGAGAACTAGAATCACCCTTCCGATAAAGATTGCTGAGGAAAGCTTAAAGCCAAGTACATCCAACTAATTTGTTTTACAAAGTATTAGAAATGTAGCTGCAAGGAAATGTTGCAACTACAAATGTGGATTGTGCTATTCATCCTTTCTATTTTGCTGATGTCACACTGAGGTGTCAATTAAAGATGATATGTGCAAATCATTTAAAGCCCTAAAGAGAAAAAGGAAAAGGTTACAAAATAGAAGGTCATGCCCAGGCAATTAAGGAAGCAATAAATGGAAATTATAAATGGCAAGCAAAGCAAGCCTATAAGAAATGGTGTGGGCTTCAAATTTCAGAGACTCTCCTTTAGGTAGGCTGTCTGGATCCTGGGCTTTATGCAGCACCTGTACAGGTTGAGCAAAATCTTTTAGAAACACAAGCACTTGATTCTGTGCAGATTTCTTGTTGTATTTATCTCATGGTATTGATAAAGGTGACTAGTCTAGAAATATCATTTCCGAAAACGTTCTATTACTCAAAGAAGACTTTTTATGTTTACGGTCTTTATTCAAGAATTAAGCAGAGACTATGTGTGTGTACAGCAATGTAATGCACACATCCTTAAACTGACAGTCATTCAGTCATGTATAAGATCCCATGTATAATTTCTGACCTATGTTATTTTTTAAAATTTATTTATTCATTTATTTTAATTTGACCAGAGAGAGAGAGAAAGTGAGAAAGCAAGTCACCAGTTCTGGGACTTGAACCGTGGTGTTGACCATGTGGGAGTGTTCAGCACCTCAGCCGCTATGCCACCTGCTGGTCCCCCCTATGTTATTTTTGTATACCAAAACAAGTCCATATGTTTAAGGGAATAATAGAATAGAAATTCATGCTGCATCCAAGCAAAATCTTGTTCAGCTTCACATTATAAGACTCTGAAATAGTTTCAGGTTGATTTATCGTTTTTGCACTCTCCTTATATCTACATATGGAAAGGAGACATTGGTGAAAAGCATCAGCTATATTTGTTTTAGAGGGTCAGGGAAAATCAGTATCTCAGTCATTATACATCTACTATGGAGTTTTGCTTTGTTCTCAGTAGCTTCATGTAGGATTTGCCAAAGTAAACCCAAATGGTGGTGGCAATGTCATGATTTTAGTTTGATTTTCTTGCTACACTTACCATCTCTGCCCCAAACACAGTGCGACAGCCAAAGGAGTTCCGGCATTAGGGGAGCCTGGAGGTTGGTACTGCCTGTTGACGTGGAAATCTGTAAACCTTGAAAGAGCAAGCAGCTTGCCTTTACCGCATCTCAGTGAGCATGCCAGAGCTTCAAAGCAGGTATCGCCCAAGAAGAAAAGAACAGAACAGAATGGAATAGCAGATGTGTCAAAGGCTGTGTGTTTGGGTGGAATTTAAGTGGCCAGACTTTTTCCTTCTATCTGAAACAGGCTCCCTTTCATTCTTCACAGGTTATCTTTCTGTCTTCAGCTTTTGATAACTTTTGACCACTTCTGATAACTCTGTTTCTCAGGTTAGGCTAACTGTTCCTCCTATTGAATTTCATAGCGGCGCGCTATTTGTGTTCCCTTCCATATTGTAGTCACACCGTTTTAACTGTGTATGAATTTTCTGTTTCCC
>NW_006205908.1:843429-876053 GCF_000334495.1 Tupaia belangeri chinensis
TCCAAGACGGCATGGATCCTTTTCTACATGTCTCTTTTCTGGATAAAATGTCTGGCTTCTTACAGGCACAGTGCAAATATTTGTCATTGACTCCCTCCCCCAACTTCAAATGAATAACTGAGAATAATTTGCTGATACATGTGGGGTGTTATCAAATGATCTCTCATGCATAATAAGAGTTGAGATCCTGGGAAAGAAAAGAGGATTGCTGTTAATATAATCTGATCTTAAATTCCAGATTTAAACTTAAGGAAACACAGGTGATAATGGCAATACTATTTTATATTTGTACACATTTCGCAGTTTCCAAATCACATTTATAAATGGTGAGACAAACAGCCATGTCTCTTGCTGAGGGATCATTTTAGAAAATGGTTATGGGCAACAGGAGCTAAAGTAATCTACTGATCATAATAAGCAGGTTGAGTCTACCTGGTTCAGGTAAATCCTGTCAAGGACAGCATAAATATATATTTTTTATAGCTCAAATATTTAGATACACACAATGAGACTGGCTTAAATGAATTAAGTTCACACTGAGATAAAATATATACAATTCTACAATATTTTAAATGAAGTATAAATATGTTTACAGCAGCAAAATTGAATTATGTGATTTAATTGTCATGTTAGTTTCTTTTCTTTTTTCTTTTTTTTTAATTTCTTTTTTTCTTTTCTTTTCTTTTTTTTTTTTTTTAGGTTTTGTCATTCAGTGTGTGTGCTTTCCTGAGAGACAGAGAGGGAGTGAGAAATCACCCCCCAGGGCAGATGGCCATGCCACAATCCCTTCTCCTCCATTTTCTTCTCAGGATTTTGGGCACACAGGCGTATATGTCTGGTGTGATTTTTCAAGTCGTTGGGTCCAGGACTTGAACTGCACAGTTGGCCGGGAGTCCAGACTTTAATCACCACACTACCTGCTGCCCCTTAACTTTATTCCTTTTCTAATAGAATTTTTTAAGGTTTGAAATAAAATTATTAAATAAAATTAGTGAAGCAATCATTAAACCACAGTAATGTGTGTCTAATGTGGCTTTTCTAGAATTTGTGAAATAGCATAAAAATTTGGCCAGATTGCATGAAAACAGCCGATTGTGGGCATACATGTGAGTCTGGCAAATTAGAAGAGGTCCCAGGATGCAAATCCAGGACCTTGCCAAGGTAGGTCTCATTGCATTACCACTGCACCATCACCCAGCCTGAAATTCATTCAAAAGTTTTTGTTGTGGTTGTTTCAGAAAATTCATGCCCATCAGTGTAACCAGGTGTGACTGTTCAATGCCTCGTGGGTAAGATTAGAATTGACCCTGTACAAAAATATTCTTTAAATTTGCTAGAAATCAAAGACTTATTTGGCACTACTACACACAATTAAAAAGAGGTGTGGGTTTTTGGTGTTGGTTTGTTTAGATTTTATCTTACTCATGTATCAAAGTGGCTCGGATGCTTCTTTAGTCTGGAATGTCTTCCATAGAACTAAGGGACTCTTGAAGGGCCTAGTTTAAACCTTAGGTACAAGAAAAGACAGTGCTATTAGGGGAGATTCAAGCAATCTTGAGTCTGCTGCTTTTCATTTGCACGACCTTTGTTTTTTAATATTGTTGATTTTTTTTTTTTTTCCCCCATAGGGCACCTACAGTAACTGGAGAAGAAAGAGACAGAGACAGTAAGAAGGAACGTGAGAAATCACCCGTCACGGGGGTTAGCCATGCCACAATCTCTTCTCTTCCATTTTCCTCCTGGGATTTTGGGCATGTGTGCATGCACCCTCAGCGTGATTTTTTCAAGTCCTCAGCTCCAGGACTTGAACCGCAGTCGGCCATATGGGCATCTAACGCCTTAACTGATATGTCACCTGCAGGTCCCACTTGCATGACTTTGGACAAGTCACTTAACCTCTCTGAGCTTCTGTTTCATCCTTTGCAAAATAGGTATAAAATGGCTGCTCTATATATCAATATGATCAACTGCCATACATATTCAGCTACTTTGGATATTGTAAGTGGGATACATGTTTAAGGCTAATTGTCCCTGTTGTAATTAAAAAGCAGAAAATTGGCATGGGAACAAAGGGAGAATAAAGTAAAGGAGAAACAATGAAAGCAGAAAATGTGATAGACATAGAACTTGTGAAAAGATGGGGGGGGATGTCACCATCTCAGCATGAGGATGGTCACCCCCTGGGGCTTGCCTTAGTTCCTCAGTTGCCTTGGCAGTGACCAGTGGAGTCTATTGCATTGGAACTTGAGAAGCAAAATCAGATTTTTGCAGGCTCCTACAATCATTACCGGAAGCTCTGAGTCATGGCAGCCTCCAGCAATATGGCTTAAGAACAGAAAATAAATAAATAAACAAAATCAGTTCCAACGTTTTTTTTTTGGAGAGGTTTTTGCTACGGGGTGCATGCACTCGCCAGACAGAGAGAGACAGAGAGACAGAAAGCGAGAAATCACCCCCTAGGGGGAATGGCCACGCCGCAATCCTTTCTCCTTTGTTCTCCTCTTGGGCTCTTGGGCACACACGCACATGCGCCCAGTGAGTTTTAAGCCCCCAGGTCCAGGACGCAAACCGCGTTCAACTACGTGGGAGTCCAGTGACATAGCCATTACGCTAACTGCTAGTCCCTCCAACTATTGAATAGACAACATTCCCTCTTTTGGTACAACTAAAAATGCAAGGATTTTTTAATCAGATCTGGTTGAATAATGTTGGATGAATTATATAATATTATTGAATACTGATATCCTTAATTTAAGTCCACCTCCTAGTATAGTAATTAAGGCAAGGGGATCCTACATAGCAGACCGAGGTTCTAGTCTCAATTCTAGCAGCTTGAGAAACATGCTAGATGCATGTGCCTGTGTGCTTAAAAACCCTATAGGGATTGTGGCATGACCACACTCCACTGGGTGTGGTCTTCTTTCTCCCTGTCTTTCTCTGGAAAGCGTATGTGCCCCCTGTCAATTAAATACACACACTCACACACACACACATATATGCATACCCTTAACTTTAAAATGAATCTAGCATCTATCACTTTCAGAATTAATGAAAAATTAAATGGTACACCTAGCTTATAGCATAGTGTCAATATAGCAATTCCCAGGTTTGAGGGTTTTCCCCTGTCACAAAGGCCTATTAATAGTCTCCTAACCTTTGTCTCCACTCATATCCAATCATCTTTCTGTTTCCCTCTTAATATAGTATTTTGCATATCATTTTTCTGTTTCTTTCTTCCTGGTGAAAATTTTTAATAGATCTTTCATATAACTCAACAACTCCAAAACTTAAATTCCTTATTTATTAGTCAATGGGAATAGGATATTCAATCCCAGAGAATCACTGAACTCTAGTATTTGGATCTCATATTTGCAAAATATCATTAAGATTTATTAGGAAAACTTCCATGCAATCATATGCTCATAGGCACAAAAATCGAACTTTCATATTTATTTTTAAATTGTTGTCAAAAAGTTAAATGTATGCATCTTTTTGCTAAGCTCTTTCAGACTACAAATTATTTTGATTGTATTTTCTCAAATCAAGGATGTTCGAATAAATGTATAAACAAAGAAATGTTTACCTATAGTTGACTCTGTAATCTAGCAGTTAAGGGAGATGGATCCCATATGACCAATCATAGTTCAAATCCCAGCTCTAGCAGCTTGAAAAAGACATTGAGCATGTGTACATATGCATCTAAAATTCCAACAGGATAAGAAATGGAGGAAAAAAATGCCCCTTTAGGGGTGCTTTCTTCCTTTCTCCCACTTTCTCTTTCTCTTTGTATTTCTGTCTCTCATTGTCCTCTCTGACAAGTATGCACTGAAACAACCAATCAACCAACAACAACAACAAAAACAAACAAAAATAAACCAGAATATCCAGATTCTTTCCCAGTGGAATATTTCACTCTTTTCCATAGACAAATTTTGCAGTGCAAAAAATCAATTGTGCATATGTGCCCTCTGACAATTAAAAATATATGTCTTTGGGAACCAGCAGTTAGCATAATGGCTATGTCGCTGGACTCCCACGTAGTTGACCGCATTTCGCGTCCCGGACCCGGTGGCTTAAAGCTCAGGCCAGGCGCATGTGCGTGCGTGCCCAAGATCCTGAGAGGCAAATGGAGGAGAAGGAATTGCAGCGCGACCATCCCCCCTGGGGGGTGATTTCTCGCTTTCTCTCTCTCTCTCTCTCTCTGTCTGTCTGGCGAGCGCACGCACCCTATAGCAAAAATCTCTCAAAAAAAATATGTCTTTTACTTTAAAATGAATCTAGCATCCATCAATGTTAGCATTGATCTTTGAGCTTCACCTATCGAGATCTTTAATCCTGTACTTTTATATACAGAAGACAGAATCACTGAGTAACAGGAACCTGTAAGTATATACATAATGCTGAAAAACTATGACATAGACAAAGTAGTGATGATCTATACCCATTAGAGAGATATTCTAGAGAAGAGAGATCAATTTCTTAATATAGCACCCTGGAATCTGTGATTTACAATGGGATGACGGATCGTTGATTTATCTTCTGTGACTTCCATCACCAGAGCACAACCAGCACTCATGGTGCGGGGGAAATGCCATGCATTTGCGTCTCCACGATGTATTCAACGCCCCTGAATTATTAAGTTGCATTTGCTATGATGTTTTATGGAGCCAGGATTACTGCTTCCAACAACTTTTCCCTGTGCTTTTCTTTTCTTTTTACTTACTGGAGGGCACTTACACTGAACAGAGAGAGACAAAGATAGAAAGAGAAGGAAAGCGCTTTCCAATAGGGTACCGTCATGCTGCAATCCTTCTTCATCTCTCCATCCTGTCAGGATTTAGAGCACACATGCACACGCACCAGGTATGTTTCCCAAACCCCTGGTGCTAGAATTCAACCTATGGTCAGTCATGTGGGATCCGGCTTCCTTAATCCCGAGGCTATGAGGCTGACCCCTCTCCCAGTAGCTTTTGTTCATATATTTCTTCATTCTCTTGATCACGTGCAGACTTGTTTATCCAATAATTATTTGTGGAGGTCTGTGAGAGGTAGGCCTTCTAACAGTAGTCCTGTCCCTAGACCCAGGAAAAAAGGGTCCCTCTACTAGTAGGACAGGGGGTGAGGTGTCTGTGGGACAAGGGAGTAGAACTCCCCTTTCTCAGTCACAATCTGGGTCCCCAGAAATCCGAATTGCCTTTTCAAAGAGCTGTGATCTCCCTCTCAGGGAATAGTTGACAATTAGATGAATTGCACAGGGCACGGAGTGGGCCTCCAGAGTGACAAGTCCGGGTGGTTTGGGAGGGTTAGGTACTCTGAAAACGTGTGGACGTGCATGCTGGGGTGCGCATTATCCCCACACACTTAGGCAAGGTGATGAGTAGTGGAGACCAAAAGGAAAGAGAAGAGAAGCAAGGCAGAGACTCAAATCCCCCTGCATATCTCCCAATCCCCTAGTCCTGGTAACACATGCTAGTAATAGAAATATGACTTGAATACAGTTTTCTATATTAGTAGAATATAATACGTGAGGAATTTCACTTTTTTTAACATCTTAGTGTTTTTGGATGGATGTTATATAAATGAGTCAAGGAGGGCCTATGTAATGGCCTTATGCTATTTATTTTAAAAAGCAGAGACACTGAGACCTATTAACTTAAAAGACTGCCAAAGTCAAACATAAATTTTTACACTTTCAATTGTTTTAAATATAGCCCAAACATGCAAATTTTTAGCCATTTAGAATCTCCCTGCTTTGCATACCCCTGGAAACTGCATCCAACATCTGCTAGCTATAGATAAAACTCCAGAGCTATAAAAAGCCCAAGATGCTGCTGCCCTTCAGAGTTTTCGGACCCAGAGATTCCCTGCAGTTCTAAGTGACATCACATACACAGGTAACGCTCCTCTCCTAGGGGAGTTCCCTTGCCCTCTTCTCCTGATTGGAGACACACACAGGCTATGAGGAACACCCTTTACATTGCAACCTGTCAAAGTATCACCCAGATAAAGCTCGTGTGTGCTACTGTCAACTTTGGTCATATCTTTTTCTCTGATCTGTCCCTAAATTCTTGAACTCCTCTCCTATAATGAAAAACCATTTTCTTTTTTCACACGTACTGCAGTGGTTGGCAAACTATGACCTGTGGGCCAAATCTACCTAACTGCCTATTTTTGTACAATCTAGGAGCCAAGAATGGTTTTTACCTTTTTTTTAAGAGATTTTTGCTATAGGGCACATGCACTCACTAGAGAGACAGAAAACAAGAAATCAACCCAAGGGAATGGCCACACCACAATCCTTTATCCTCCATTCTCCTCTTGGGATCTGGGCCACGTATGCACATGCGCCAGGCTTAAGTTTTAAGCAGCCTGGTCCTGGACTTGAACCACAGTCAGCCATTTGGGAATTCAGTGATGTAACCATTATGCCATCTGCTGGCCTTGTTTTTCTTACAATTCTAAATGATGCGGCAAAAAATTATATTAATTGCCAGAAGGCCCATGTGTTTGCTAGAGAGAGACAGACAGAAAGAGGGAAAGCACCCCAATGGGACATGATCATCCTGCAGTTTTTTCACCTTAATTTCTCCATCCTGTTGGCAGTTGGGGCACACAGGCACTCATGTCTGGTGTGTTTTACCAGTCACCAGGGATGAGATTCTGACTGTGGGAGGTCATTGGGATCCTGCTTCCTTAAGCACCAGGCTGTAGGGCCAGACCTTAAAAAATTTTTTACAAAAAATATTTTGTGATCTGTGAAAATTATAAAAGAATTTGTACTTCAATTTTTTAATTTAAAATTTTATTGGTTCATAACCTCACTCATTCATTTATTATGCATATCATCTATGGCTGCTTTGTTACAACAGTGGCAAAACTGAGTTGCAGAAAGAGATCATGTAGACTGTAAAGCCTCAAATATTTATTTACTTGTTCTTTGCAGAAAAGAAGTTTAATTGAACTCTTGCAAAGAATAGTTTGGCTTGTGGGGCACTATTTTCTCATCTGATATGCAACTTTTTAAAAAACATTATTTTTTCATTTTATTTATTTAGTCATTCATTTATTTTAATTTGACCAGAGAGAGAGACATGGGGAGAGAGAGAGAGAGAGAGAGAGAGAGAGAGAGAGAAAGAGAGAAAGAGAAAGCGAGACAGCAAGCCTTAGAAGCTTGAGAAAACTCACCAAGCAACTATGCATGCATGCCCCAAATTCCAACAGACTGGAGAAATAGAGAAGGGATTATGATGTAAATGCACATTATTGGGGGTGCTTTCTCCATCTCTGTTTCACTGTGTTGAACATATTCACCTTCTAGCAATAAAAAACAAAAATTGTAGGAATAGTATGGATATTTGACTTCAACATGAATAAGCTAAATGGGATTATATATGTACATATATACATATATATTTATACACATATACACATACATATGTGAACCAATAAAACTTTATATATACACATATATGTGTATATACACACACATACACATATATTCCCAGTTAGACTATTCACTATTCAATCTACAGTCAAATATACACATATGTATATGTACATATATACATATATATACGTATGCATATTAGACCCATGTAAAAATCCTTTCATGAAACAAATTATACAACTTTATAGCAGAAGTGCTACAATCGCCATGAATTTATGACAATATTACACAAACTTTGGTTTTGAATCACCAGTAGAAGTCTAGAGGAAGCTGTTTTAGATCCCTTATAGTAAAATAGCACTCTTTACTGTCTAGAAGATCATATGGTTCAGTTGCATCGTTTGTTCATATGGTTCATCCTTTCCATTATTTATTTTGTTAGACTTGAGGAAACACTTCAACCTGCCAAGAACTGGGTAGGATATGTGAATGTAATTAAAATGGGAGATTAGTATGTCACTGAGGTTCTGGCAATCTTTCTCATTTTTTTTTTTTCCCTTTACTATTGCAGATATCAGTTTTCCTGGAAGATGCTTGATTTATTTCATTTAAAAGATTTTTCTTTTCTATAGAAAACCATACTGTTCTCAGGACCAGCAGTTGGCATAATGGCTATGTCGTTGGACTCCCATGTAGTCAACTGCGGTTCAAGTCCCAGACCCGGTGGCTTAAACTCACGCTGGGTGTGTGTGCGTGCAAGCCCAACATCCCGAGAGGAAAATGGAGGAGAAGGGGTTGCGGCATGGCCATCCCCCTTGGGGGGGTGATTTCTCACTGTCTCTTGCTGTCTTTCTGGCGAGCACAGGCGCCCTATAGCAAAAAAATCTCCAAAAGAAAAAAAGAAAGAAAGAAAAAAAACTGTACTGTTCTCCTTTCCCTTGGTATATACCCCCTAATAGGTAGTTTTATTTTTCATAATGTTTTCCACAGTGACCCTTCTAGTTTACATCCCTCCCAGCAGCGCATGAGACTTTCTCTTTTCTCCACAACCATGTCAGCACTTGTTATTTATTTATTTTTTTTTTCATGACAGTTGTTCTAGTCGGGGTAAGGTGATATCTCATAGTGGTTTTGTTTTATGTTTTCCTGATAATTAGTTATATTGAGCATTTTTCATGTCCTTGGTGACCATTAGTATGTCTTTTTTGAAGAACTGTCTGTTCAGATCAATTGTTTTGTTTGTTTGTTTTCTTGGTGCTGAGCTATTTGAGTTCTTTGTGTTGTAGTTACTAATCCTTTGTCAGAGTTTAACTTGCTAATATTTTTTTCTCATTTGTAGGTTGGCTCTTCACTCTGTTGATTTTTTCCTTTTTCTGGAAAGACTTTTTTTCAGCTTGCTGGAATTCTATTTGTCTTTTTTTTTATTTTCTTTTTTTACAGTTGTTGCTCCTGGTTTTAAAGTCTTATTATTTTTAAAATCCTTGCCTACACCAATGTCCTGACCATTTCTTCTATATTTTATTTTAGTAACTTCATGGTTTCATGACTTACATTTATGTCTTTATTTCAAGTGGATTTTTGTATATGGTGAAAAATAGAAGTCTGTTCATTCTTCTGTATATGAATACTCAATTTTCCCAATGCCATTTATTGATAAGACTATCCTTTCTGACTAAATGTTCTTAGGATATTTGTGAAAAACAACATTGTACCCCATAAATTTTTGCAACTATTATAAGCAAATTAGAACAATAAAAAAGTACATTGCCTTCTATACCACATTGGAAGATAAAGATTAAAGTAGGTTTATAACCACACCCCTCCACACTTGACACCTGAGCTCTTGCTAAACTCCACCAGGTAGATACTCATATGAAGATAAAAAGAGGTAGGGCAGCATGTGGCATGATGGTTAAGGCACTGGACTCCCAATGGCCAACCACGGTTTGAGTCCCAGATCTGGTGGCTTGCTTTCTCACTTTCCCTTTTTCTGTGTCTCTCTCTGGTAAGTGAGTCTGCCCTATAGGAAATGCAAATAATACTACTAATAATAAATAAAATTAATAAATAATTTTTAAAAATAAAGTCTCCAGAGGAGTTCTCATCTAGGAATATTTTGTTAAAAATATTGGCAGCAACTGGGATGTTCATGGCAATAACTGGGAATTTATGGATTTATAAAATGCAACTCCCTAGAAAGTGAAAGTTAGTGATATAAATTCTCCATCTACATAACAAGTAAAGTGTAAAAATTAATAAACTCAAACCTAAAGATACCCCCTAAGCTGCCATTTAACTCACACTTTAAAAGTACTCCTCTTCTACTTCAAATCTGAAATATTCCAGTAGGGAACAGACTCAGGCATGATCCTCTTTTATTTTATTTAATTAATCAGTTATTTCTGCATTTCTTTCCTCCTTGATGTCTATTGGATTGAGATAAATATCAAATTAAGTTGGATGCATCTGAAACAATGCTGAGATAAATGCATTTATTATATATATAAATGTATATATATAATAGGATATAAAATATTTAAAATCAATAAACTAAGTTTTCACCTCAGAAGAACAATTTAAAGCTAAAAACAATATAAGAGAAAAATAAGTCATAAAATACTAGTGAAAACAACAAAATAAAAAGCTAATAAACTCTAGTAAAAATGAACATGCTTTTTAGTATACTAGATGTTGCCCCAAAATTCTATGAATTGAAGAAAATGCATTAACTCCTATAAACATGCTTTTTTTTTTTTTTTTTTGGAGAAATGTTACCTGTATTCATCGAGAGAGATACAGAAAAGAAGGAAAGTAAGAAAGCACTTTCCATGGGAATAGTCAGATCAGAATCTCTGCTCTCCATTTCTCTCTCCTTTCAGGATTTTGGGCACACACATACACTTAACCTGGCATGTGTCTCAAACTCTAGGATCTTGGAATTGAATCATGCAGCTGACCCAGTCACCTTAACCACCAGGCCACATGTTCAGTCTAAAACTTAAAATCTTTTCTCTTTCTCTCCTTCTCTTTCTCTCTTTCAGAGATTTTTGCTGTAGGGTGCTTGCTGGAGAGGACAAAGAGAAACAGAAAGTGAGAACTCATCACCAGGGGGATTGGTCATGCCACAATCTCTTCTCCACTCTCTGGATTTTGGAAATGAACACACAAATGCCAGGATAAGTTTAAAGCCGCCAGGTCTGGGACTCAAACTACAGTTGAATGCGTGGAAATCTAGCAACATAACCATTATGCCATCTGCTGGTCCCATATCTGTTAAAAATTTTAGTCTGTATTTTTAAATCTCATGTACAAAATTTCTTAGGCTTTAATGCTGTATTCTACCCAATTTTCCAATTTTTAAGAAAAAAGTAAAAGTAAGTTTATGCAAGTACTTTCAAAGAATATAAAAGTAAACACTGAATTGCATTATAAGGCAAGCATAAGATAAATAGTGCAGCAAAAAAGGAATATTAAAGATAGAATATTTCAGGGAACCAGCAGTTAACCTAATGGCTATGTCGCTGGACACCCACGTAGTCGAACACAGTTCGCGTTCCGGACCCGATGACTTAAAACTCACGCCGGACACGTGTGCGCGCGTGCCCAAGGTCCCGAGAGGAGAATGGAGAAGGGATTTAGGTGTGACCATCCCCTCTGGGGGGTGATTTCTTGCTTTCTGTCTCTATGTCTCTCTCTCTCTGTCTGGCGAGTGCACGTGTCCTATAGTGAAAACCTTTAAAAAAAAAAAAAAAGAATATTTCAAACAATGATCAGTTTGGTTTGTAAAGGTAGATGTGAAGCTTCTAAATTAAAAATTTAAAAAAATCAAGTAGTATATAATATGATTCATATGTAATGGTTGTGTTTATCTCAGTTAAAGATTAGAAAATAAGATGGTGTAAATTACAATGTTAAGAGAAAAAAATGAAGTAAATTGAACCCCCATGACACAAAGAAGAAAATACCAGACAATATCTTTATCAGGTAAAATATTCTTAGGTAACACAAATATAGAACTGCTTATAAAAGAAAAAAAATAGTAAATTGGATTTCATTAAAATTTGAAGCATAATAACCACTGATTTTGTTTTGTGGGGTCAATGTTCAGGTTCACACATTTGTCACATTTATAAAGCTGCACTCATGTTTTTAAACTTTATTATGTAAATAACAATTCAATAAAATACTGTTAGTACAAAATGAACTTTCAAGTATCTTTTATAGTCAGAAAAAATAACTTGTTAGAAGATATGATGGCAGGAACAAAGCCCTTTTGTGACAGCATTGCAAAATGATAAAGTTTATTAACCAATATATGAAAAAATCTGTTTCCTTGAATGTTGCTGAAAGAATGGAAGTAGTTGCTTTCATTAATTTATTTATTTTTTGTTATAGTGTGCATGCACTTGTCTGAGAGAGAAAAAGAAAGAGAATGTGAAAAAAATCGCCCCCCAGGAGAAATGGCCACATCGCTATCCCTTCTCCTCCATCTTCCTCTTGGGATTTTTGGCAGGCACATGCACACAGTATGATTTTCAAGCTGCTGGGTCCACGGTTTGAACTGCTCTCAGCCATGTGGGATCCAGTGCCTTAACCACAATGCCACTGGCTGGCCCCAGTAGTTGAATTGTTAAATAGGCTGCTCAGGGACCAGCAGTTAGTGTAATGGCTATGTTGCTGAACTCCCATGTGGTCAACCGCAGTTCGAGTCCCAGACCTGGTGGCTTAAACTCATGCCAGGCACGTGTGCGTGTGTGCCCAAGATCCCGAGGAGAATGGAGGAGAAGGGATTACGGCATGGCCATCTCCTCTGGGGGATGATTTCCTGCTCTCTGTCTCTCTCTGTCTTTGTGGCGAGTGCACATGCCCTGTAGCAAAATCCTTTAAAAAAAAATTAAATAATAAAAAAAAAAATATTAAGTTTCTGTTTCTAAGTTACTATATAAATTTTGTGTAACCCAAATAAATAGTCCAACCATTTTTGAAGAGAAATGAAGTAAATAAGTTATTATTAGTTATACAGCAAAAAAATTAGAATTAGTTAACAACTCTGGGAAGGAAGAGGATAGTGAGGTGAGATTAGTTCTAGCAAATGTTTAAACAGAACAAAACCCTTCTTTGCTTAATGTCACACTTGTACAAAAACATATAGACCCAAAAGTAAAACAGAATAGTAGCTGTGGAAATAGACCTGAGCACATAAATTTACTCTCTGATTCAAATTACAGCCAAAATCATTCTGGAAAAAAAAAAGAGGATATATGTAAATAGAGAGGCAGGGGCAGATGCTGAAGCGGAGGCTGAGTTTGAGATCAGCCTGGGCAAGATTGAGACTGTCTCTAAAAATAAATAAATAAACTGACAGACAGATTACATTTGAATACTTAATGTTCACTTGTAGAAATATAAGGCTTTTTTTTTTTTTTTTTTAGCATACAAGTATTAGATAAACCATGGGTGTGGGGACAGTTGGAAGCATAGTGGTTCCCACATGGCTTACTATATGGTTCGAATCCCATACCTAGTAGCTTGAAAAACATGCAGGGCATTGCTCATGCATACCCCAAAACCTCAATAGTAGAAAAGAAGGCATTGCAGTATGGCTGTCCTCTCTCCCTGTCTCTCTCCAATGAGTACAAGCATTCTCTAGCAAATGTAAAAATAAAAAAATAAAAAAAGGAGTTGTTAAGAAAACAAGTAAAAGGACCAGCAGGTAGAGTAATGGTTATGTCACTGGAGTCCCACGTAGTTGACTGGGGTTTGAATCCTGGACCCAGTGGCTTAAAACTCATGCAGGCATGCATGCATGTGTCTAAAGTTCAAGAGGAAAATGCAGAAAGGACTGTGGTGTGGCCATCCCCCAGTGGGGGTGATTTCTTGCTTTCTGTCTCTCTGTCTCTCTGGCAAGCACACAAGCCCAATGACAAAAAAAAAAAAAAAAAAATCTTTCTCTCTGAAAAAAAGAAAAAAAGAAAGAAAAGGAAAACTGTGGATGAACTAATCCATACCTCGGTATTGAAAAAGTTCTTTTTATATTTTTAATTAATTAATTAACATTAATTCACTGAGCATTGTCACAGCATACAAACTATGATTTCCCATCCAGAGTATACTACATATTGGCTTAATCATACATGTTTTCATCAATAATTTTCCATTTCTAGTTTCATATGTATATATGTATACATATATTTTCCTCCTATTTCTCACCTTCTGTCATCTTCCACCCTCCTCTCATACTATCTCAGGTGTCCACAGTTGTTTTCCATCCCTTTTTTCCCCACATTTTATTGTGGAAAAAATTTTATTGATTCATAAAACTTCTTAAATAATCTAACTACTTTCAATAGCAAGTTCAGCTGGTATATACATATCTGTGAATACATGTCTGACTTTAGGCATGAAACTCTTAGTAGAATGAATATACTAAAAGATAGAACTTACCTGATGCTATATAACTTACTATAGTCATTAAATAGATATTTTAAAATATATTTTTAATTTAAATAAAAGCAGTTTTAGCTTTAATAAATCAAAGAAATGCTAAGGAACTTTGCTTACAACATAAAGCCAGGAAATAAGTTGGGATTCTGTTCAAATAGTAAGTACATGAACCTATCGGCATCTCAAGATAGGACAAAAATCCTTAAAATCAGAAAACAGCCTAGAAAAAAATCAACAATGTTTTAATCAAAAGTCATAAAATGCTATTTCACCATTTCAGTCTCATTTACTTAATCTATCTTCTGTTGGTGGTTCGATCTTCCCGATTAAATTCTGGGATATAATATTCAACTCCAGACTTGTCCTTACGATTAAGTTGGCCATTTTCTTAGTTTTTGAACTTTTATTTCTGCATTTAATTTTCCTGATAAAGCACTCCCTTCACCACTTCTTGGAGATCTGGTCTGGTGCTGGTAATTTTTTCAGGTTTTGTTTATCTAAGAATGTTTTTGTCTTTTCTTCCCATATGAAGGATAATATTGCTAGGTACAGTATTCTTGGTTGAAACTGCTTTTCCCTTAACACTTTGAATACATTTTCCCATTCTTTCCTCACTCGCATTGTTTCTGATGGGAGATCTTCTGTCAACCTGATGGGATATGCTTTGTAGGATAACTTGAGGTTTCTCTCTTGCTAATCTTAGTATGTTGTCTGTGGTTTTGCTCAATCTGGCTATAATGTGTCTTGAAGAAAATCTTCTTGGGTTGATTCTATTGGGGGTTCTTTGTATTTCTTGGGACAAGATCCTTGAATGCCTCTCTAGGCTTGGAAAGTTTTCTTCCAGGATTTCATGGAATAAATTATCAATGCCCTTATGAGTCTCTTCATCTTCTGGAATACCAGTTATATGGATGTTTGGTTGTTTGATGGTATCTGGTATTTCTCATATACGCTTCTCATTTTTGGGGCAACTTTCTCAGTATTCATGGTGGATTTTTCTAGGTCAGTGATTGTATCTTCTACATCTGAGATTCAATTTTTGATATGATCTAGTCTGCATTCAATACTTTCAAGGGAGGTTTTGACTTCCTGTGTTATAGCCTTCATCACTGACAGGTCTATTTGATTCTTTTCTATAGTATGTATTTCCTCTTTTAGATTTGCAAGAATTTACTTACCTCCTAGAACTTGTCAGCTTTCTCCTGCCTCTTCTGCTGTTCATTGTCTCTCTTCAATCTCTATCAACTTTGTCATTATGAAAATTCTAAATTCTTTATTTGACATTTCCATGAGTTTCATTGTACTAAGGATGAAGAAGAGTTATTCTTTTCCCTTGGAGAAAAGGTATTTTCTTGCTTTCTCATATTTCTTGTGACCCTGTGGTGATTTCTAGTTATCTGATGGATGGTCATTTCTTCCAAATTCTTGAGTTTCAAGCTGGGTGTTCAGAGGTGTACAGGAGGAAGCAATTTGCAATCTCTCATTATGTTTTCAGTCTGTGCATCAGATTCAGTGGGAATAGAGGAATATTCTGACCCTAATCATATTCAGATGTCTGGAAGCTGTTCACTTGGATCTGTCTAGACACTTAGTGCAAAAAGGCTGAGCAGCAATAAAAATAAAGATAAAAGGAAAACAATTAGAGAAGAGGAAAAAAGAAGTAAAAATAAAATAAAAAAGATAATAAAAAACTATAAATTTTTATTTTAAAAAGCAAGAAAGGAAAACTACGTGTGTGCCGTGCGAAAACAATATTTCACAGTAGAAATTTGGGGTCTATTTGAGGGTGGGCCTGAATTTGTATCTTTCCTAAAAGAATGGAGAAAGGCATCAATTAGCACAATAAAGAAGGGGCTTGAGAGCCCAGAGAATACTTTACATTATAAAAATATTTTTTAAATAATAAAAAAATTAAAAGACACAGGGAGACACAGAGAGACAGAGAGAAATGGAGAGAAGGAGACTAAAATAGCACTACAAACAAGAAATAAATGTGGAGGGAGAATTCCCAGCAGAAAATCTTTATTTTTAGTCTTTAAAAGCAATATCTCACAGCTGAAGTTCGGGATTCATCTCTTAAATCCCTTCATTTAACTATGATTCAAAATATATATAGAATTAATATTGATAACTTGTCACTTAAATAACAAAATTGTATGAGAGAAAAAAACATTGTTAATAAATAAGACAAGCAAAAAGTTTCTATAAAAGTATAAAAATCCTGAGAAGTAAAGGACTAATTCACTAAATATAAATCATTGGAATAAATATCATGCAGCAAAAAATGGAATAATTCCATAAGCATTTTGAAAATCATAAAAATCAATAAACAAAAAAAGTAACTAAAAAATGTTCAAGAATATATGCATACATGTGTTCTCTTTGGTTTCAGTCTTTATATTGTATAATGTAAGGCCATAAGAAATAGGAAAAATCTAGAAGGCCATAATTTCATTTTTTCTTTAAAAAAATGAATAAAATTGATGAAGTCCTCATTCATTTATCAACTCAGTAAATTTACAAAGATTAAAATTATACTGAGTGTGTTTTCTAATGACAACAGAATTATATTTAAACCAATAACCACAAGTCACCAAAGAAAACTCTAAATATTTAAAAATTAATAAAACAATTCTAAATAGAACATGGGTCAAAGAAGGAATCACAAAGAAAATTAGATAATATTTTCAATTAAATGATAATAAGATTATAAGAGAAAATGAAATTTATAGGATACAGCTAAGGCAATGCTTAACAAAGTATACAGAGCTGCAGTCGACTACGTGGGAGTCCAGCAACATAGCCATTATGCCAACTGCTGGTCCCAATATGGACATAATTTAAAAAAATTTTTTTTTTTTAATGTGAGCTCAGCCAATCATATTTAATCCAAAACAAATAGTGTCATAAATCAAATTTCCCCAAAGGGGAATTTTATTGATTACTTTATTTCTTTAAAAATAGACCAACTCTAATAAAATGAGGTGAACATTCACCTCAAGATTTTGTCATCTTCATAATAGAAAAGATGAGGCTTAGAAATGGATCACGTGACCCTTTCTCTTCTTATCTCCTCCCAGTTCAAAATGCTTACATCTCTTAATAGCCAGCATTCTCTTAGATCTGCAGTTGGGCTCAACACATTCAAGCCTCAGCACAATCTTCTTTGTAGTTTTTGCCTTTTTCCGGAAAATAGGCTTAGTCTGTCCACCATAGACACTCTGCTTCCTTGGGCTTAGTCTGCCCCCCGTAGCCACTCTGCTTCCCGTCATAATGCTGCTTTCCCTGAGCACACAGAGAATCCTTGCCCTTTTTGTACTGTGTCATTTTATGAGATTGGTGCTTGCCACACTTCTTACAGAAGGTCCAGCAGGTTTTAGGGATGTTCACCATGCTTGTGGGCCTGCTATCTGCACAAAAAGCTGTACATGACTTTTAAAAACCATTTGGTATGCCACAAATATGTACAATGATTATATGTAAACCAGAAATTCCAAAAAGTAAAATAAAAAATATATATATTTTTAAGTGTAGTCTTGAGGAAGAGAGAGCAATCCTTGACATATATGCCTGCCACATTGTGATTTTTTTAAAACATTTATTTATTTATTTATTTATTTATTTTTCATTTCATTTTCTTTTATACATTCAATCTCATTATTATTTGTCTTACAAAATGGATATTTCAACAGGTGAACATTTCTCCCTAATACAGTTGATAAAAATACAAAATATCTTCAATAGATAATACCACATTTCTTTGTGCCATTAATACTTTGCCTCCCTATTTTTCTTCTAAATGTCCTTACTCAGACCCTCCTCTTGCACACATACTATATCTGGTATTTACATCTATATACTGTGTTTCTATATTCTTTAGTCAATTGGTTTCACTCATAGATGTGGACACTCGGTATATATTAAGTGGGGACATACAATGCCTCTCCTTCATAGCCTGGCTTTCTTCATTCAGCAGTAAATCTTCCATATTCATCCACTTCCTGTCAAAAGCCAGGGTTTTGTTGCATTTTAGGGCTGAATAGTATTCCATTGAGTATATTTGCTACAGTTTTTCTATCCATTTATCTGTTCATGGGCATTTGGGATGTTTCTATGACTTAGCAATTGTGAATAGTGCTGCAATAAAAATCGATGTGCAAGCATTTTTTCAATTAAGTATTCTTCTCTTCTTTGGGTAGATACAAAGGAGTGGGATTTCTGGATCATATGGTATTTCTATTTGTAGATTTTTGAGGAATCTCCAAATTGTTTTCCACAGTGGCTGGACCAATTTACATTCCCACCAGCAGTGTAAGAGAGTTCCCCTTTCACCACACCTCTGCCAGCACTTATCGTTTTTTTTGTTTGTTTTGTTTTTAATCTTAGTCATTCTGACTGGGGTTAGGTGGTATCTCATTGTTGTTTTGATCTGCATTTCCCTTACAATGAGGGATGTTGAGCATTTTTTCATATGCCTTTTAGCTATTTGTATGTCATCCTTTTTTTTTTTGGCGGGGAGGGGGAGAGGTTTTCGCTCTAGTGCACGTGCGCTCACCAGACAGACAGAGAGAGACATAGAGACAGAAAGCGAGAAATCACCCCCCAGGGGGGATGGTCGCGCCACAATCCCTTCTCCTCCATTCTCCTCTCGGGATCTTGGGTACACACGCAAACGCGCCTGGCGTGAGTTTCAAGTCACCGGGTCCGGGACGTGAACCGTGGTCGACTATGTGGGAATCCAGAGACATAGTCATTATGCTAACTGCTGGTTCCCTCGTATGTCATCTTTAGAGAGTAGTTTTTTCAACTCATTCTCCCATCTTTTAACAGGATTGATCATCTTTTTTCGAACATCTGCTTGAGTTCCTTGTGAATTCTAGTTATTAGTCCCTTATCTGATGCATAGTTTACAAAAATATTTTTTCATTCTGTGGGCTGTCTATTCACACTAATTACTGTGTCTTTTGCTATACAGAAACTTCTTAGTCTGATGTAATCCCACTTGTTTATTTTGGGGATTATCGACTGTGTGTTGGGGGTCTTATTTAAGAAGTCTTTTCCTACCCCAATGTCTCCCAGAGTTTCCCCAGTGTTTTCTAGGAGCACTTTTATAGTCTGTGGTCTTAGATTTAGATCTTTGGTCCACCTTAACTTGATTTTTGTCAGAGGTGAGAGGTAGGGGTTCAGATTCATTTTTCTGCAAGTGGAAATCCAGTTTTCCAGCACCATTTACTGAAGAGGTTTTCCTTTTTTCCACACCCCTTGTCAAAAGTCAGTTGGTCACATTGCAATTTTCTCCCCAGATTCTCAACCACCAAGATCTTAGGTACATCAACCCCAGATCTGAACCACAGGTCTTTCCATACAGCTCAGTATTATGCACCAGTGCCTCTTTCCTAAGTCACTGTAGCTGGACCTGAAAGATTTTTATTTTTTTGAGATTTTTACCTTAAGGCACATGTGATCTCTAGAAAGAAAGAGAGATTGAGACAGTGAGAGCGAAAGTGAGAAATCATTCCTCAGAGGAGATGGCCACACTGCTATCCCTTCTCCATTCTTCTTCCAGGGTCTTGGGCCTGCACATACACACATGCTCAGAGTGATTTTGAAGCCACTGGTCCAGAACTAGAACTGTGGTGGGCCGTGTGGGTGATGTAACCATTACACGTTACACCATCTACTGGTTCCAAAACATTTTATTTTTCAAAAGATTTTTTTAATGGATAAACTCATGCTCAACAAACCAAGAAAAGAAAAAGGACATAGGTCACCAAATTTAGGAATGCAAGATTAATAACTACTCATACTGCAAACGTGAATAAGGAATGAGAGAATATGAGACACCTGTATGCCAGCAAATTTGACAATTTAGATGAAATGAAGAAATTCTTTCAAAGATACAAACTATCAAATCTTACTCTAGAAGAAATAGATAATATAAATTGCCCTATAATTCTTAGACATGTTCAATTTAGAGTTAAAAACTTCTCTGAACTCTAGAGCTTATGAATTCTATTAGATATTAAAGGTGGACATAAGAGAAATGCTATACAAAATATTTCTGAACTAAAGAGGAAATACTTCCTTATTCAATTTGTAAGTTCAGCATTGCATTAACAGTTTATACTAATGAAGTTTATTTTGTATAAATTATTTATCAATAAAATTGATAAGGGAAGTTATATATTTATATACATATACCATACATGTGCGTGTGTGTGTATATATATATATTCCTTATATAGTTATACATTTAATGTATATTTAGATTCTTCCATTCCATGGTTTAAGATGGATTTTCTTTGTGTGTGTGTGTGTGTGTGTGTGTGTGTGTGTGTGTATGTGTAAGGAGTACAGGGGAAAAGAGTAGTTTAAATATTCTCTGTATCAAATTTCTCCTCACATCCAAAAATGCGACACTAAGAAAGTTTTTATCATGATTTCTTATAAAACTTAAATTTCTCCATTAAACACCCAACATGGCAGACTCTATATTCAAGGGCAGCCTCCTAGAAACAATTTGAAAATTATTCCTCAGTATCAAAAGCTTCTATAATTAAAGGGATTATTTATGGTAGATGTGGTACTTTGAGTGCAAATATATTATTTGTTCAGGATGATATTTTAAAATATTATTAAATATTCATACAAATGATTATTATAGAAGCTTTAGGAATAGAGCATGAAAGGGATATTCTGGGACCAGCAGGTGGAATAATAGTTATGTCACTGGACTCCCCTGTAGTCGACCATGGTTCGAGTCCCAGACCTAGTGGCTTAAACTAATGGTAGCATGTGTCCCAAGAGGAGAATGGTGGAGAAGGGATTGTGGTGTGGCCATCCCCCCTAAGCGGTGATTTCCTTCTTCCTATATGTTTGTCTCTCTCTGTCTTTCTGGTGGGCACACACACCCTATAGCAGAAAACCTTTTTTTAAAAAAAAGAAAAAGAAAAAGAACATGAAAAGGAAATGATTTTGTTCTCAGTGTTTTGGGAAGAGTTCTTTCTCGAGTGAGTGTAGGAGAGGGTGCCCTTCCTCAGACATTTTAGACAGGAAGTTTATCCCTTTCTACTCAATGTGTGACCTAAGACCAGCCCTTATCATTAGTAACACATGGGAACTTTTCATGTTTTTATTTTTTAAGGTTTTTGCCATAGGGTTCATGTGCTCACTGGAGAGTGACAAAGTCAGTGAGAGAGAAAGTGAGAAATCACACCCTCCAGGAGAATGGTCATGTTGTAATCCCTTCTCCATTCTCCTCCTGGAATTTAGGGCGTGCCCACACACGCACAGTGTGATTTTCAAGCTGCAGGCCTGGAAGTTGAACCCTGGTCATTCATGTGGGAGTCTAGTTACCTATACCACCTAGTGGCCTCCACATTGGAGCTTTTCAGTAATGCTGAATCTCAGGCCTCAATCCTAATAAATCAGAATCTGATCTTGACAAAATCTCCAGATAAGTAATATAGAGAATAGCTTTGGAAAACACTGATTTACCCCAACAAGGTAGAAATAGAAATGACAGCAAGAATAAAGCAGACCCCCTGAACTTTCTCAGTTGCCAAGGCCTTGACATACCTTTAACTTGTCTACCTCCTCTCTATTCCAATTGTTCTTCACATGACTTAGCCTGGATTCATTCTTGCCAGGGATCTTGCAACAGCTTCTTTGCCATTCAGCTGTTTCTATCTTCCTTAACTCTTAGATTTAAAATCACCTTATCTTAATTACTCCACCTAGAAATGGGGAATGTGTAAGGGAGCTTGCATTGATTCACTTTGAAAAATTTTAGAGACTAGGAGTGTATTAATTATTGCTAAGGGAAATATAAAAATTAATGGATTCAAGAAGAAGCCTAATATTTCTTAATGTAGTAAATGAAGTACAGCAGTGATGAACGTAAGAAATGTTATTTCAGGGATAAAGTGTTGAAATGACGGAAAACTATAGCAGCTGAAGGGAAGATCAATGGAATCCACGTTAGAAAAGTACAAATAATGAGATAAGCCTTTTAGTGAAAAGGAAACCTTAGGAAAAAAAATATAAAAAGGAAAAAGAAATGTTAATAATATCCAAAGGGGTTTTCAAAGCAATAAATAAGGATTATATATACACTAATTAATGAGAAGATAATGAAATCCACAAAGACTTTAAAATGACTAAGATATTGACCTGCTTTTTAAAATCATCTTTAACAACAAGCAAAAAATAAATAAATAAATAAGTCAAGGTAAGACATAGAAACTGAAGCAGTTATCATGTAATGAAGATCTTGTTTAACACAAGGGGTATTTTGTTTTTCCCCCACACAATCCAGAATGAATAGGACTATAAATAGACAGCTAGCTAGATAGATATAGCTATCTAGATAAATAAAGAGAGAATTTTTGTGCCACATTTTAAGGCAGAATAGGGAAACATAATCTGTTCCGTGAGCTTTCTTCCCAATGAACACAGCTTTGTTTATTTTCACAGGTAACTTGAGACTATAAAAGAGAAAAGCTATAAGCAAACAAGGCTCTGTTGTCTTAAAAGGAGAAAACCAGTCATCTCTACTCTTAGTGAAATAAGGAGACAAATCCTAAGATAAATATTGGAAGACATCTAGAGGATAAATGAATTATGAAAGGCAAGCAGTATGATTTTACAAAGAAAAAAAATCATGCCAGGCAAATTTAATTGCTTTTTTTTTTCCTTGTGGATCAAGTTATGAGATTAATAGATGAAAGCAGTAATAGATGTGGTATATCTTGATTTCAGCTCAGCCATAGGACAGCGTATCTTATGAAATTTTACTCAAAGAATTAGTTTAAATTAGCTTAGAAATGAACACTTTGACATAGACTAAAAAAAATGATTGCAGTATCACACAAAAGAGCTCATAAATAAATGGCAGCTTTTCTAGGGGGGTGGAGTATCTAGAGGACTGCTATCAGGGTTAGTGGTAGGTCCAGTTCTTTTAAACAGGCTCATTAGTGATGGGGATAAGGAAATAAACAGCATGCTAATGAAATTCACAGACCACGCAAAGTTGGGAAATAGTATACGTATCTCCACACTGGAGAAGCCATAATGAGCCCTGAGAAGTTTGATGTATGGTTAAAACATCATTTTGATCCATAAACTTGGAAACTCATTGGGGAAATAATTCCTAGGCTACATAGCATACTCAAAAAGCAAGATGTCTCCTTAAAAGTTGCAGCATTGATTGATATTATTAAAGAAGCAACCAAAATACAGAGGTCCCATAATTTTAGTCAAGCTATCAGAAAGCCCAGTTTGTTTGAAAATGAGTTAGGGGTCAACTGGTGGTGATGTGGGATACAGGGTGTGTAGGCCCAATACCAGTGCCAGACTCAGAGCTATAAGATGATTAGGTTCTTGTCCCATGCTCCCGAAGAATTAGATGCATTCAGAGAGAGAGGATAGCAAAGCAGAGTTTATTAAAGGAGGAAAGCAAGAACAGAGCTCCCAAGCAGAAAGGGGTCCCAGAAATTAGTTGCTGAAAAGGAGTTGAGGCAAGGGGTATTTATCTAGCAGTCTAAGCAAGGGGCTGGTTTTCTAAGGAAGTGGGTTTCAAAAAATAGTTACATTGTAGTCTAGGTGATTTATTTTCTCATTCTTTAAAATTTATATATCCAATCACTGTACATCGTAACAGCTTGAAAAATAAATTTTCCCAACATAAATACACTGCACACCAGTCCAGTTAAAGATAATATCATACATTTTATCATCAACTGACAATCCTCCATTTCTGTATCTTTTCAATGTCTTGGCCTCTCTATTTTTCTCCTTGATTTCCTTCCTGTCTCCCTCCCCCCTTTCCACCCTTCTCCCACACTGTCTCTGGTATCTGCAACCATTCTTCATGCTCCGATATTCTCTAATCTTTCAGTTTCCACCAAAGCACATGAACATTCAATGTGTATTAAGTGGGAACATACAATGTGTCTCTTTCATAGTCTGACTTGCTTCACTCAGTAGTAGGCCTTCCATATTCATTCATGTTCTATCGTATGCCATGGCCATGCTGTTTCTTTATGGCTGAATAATATTCTACAGTATATATGAGACACACTTGAACCACAGGTCTTTCCATACAGCTCAGTATTATGCACCAGTGCCTCTTTCCTAAGTCACTGTAGCTGGACCTGAAAGATTTTTATTTTTTTGAGATTTTTACCTTAAGGCACATGTGATCTCTAGAAAGAAAGAGAGATTGAGACAGTGAGAGCGAAAGTGAGAAATCATTCCTCAGAGGAGATGGCCACACTGCTATCCCTTCTCCATTCTTCTTCCAGGGTCTTGGGCCTGCACATACACACATGCTCAGAGTGATTTTGAAGCCACTGGTCCAGAACTAGAACTGTGGTGGGCCGTGTGGGTGATGTAACCATTACACGTTACACCATCTACTGGTTCCAAAACATTTTATTTTTCAAAAGATTTTTTTAATGGATAAACTCATGCTCAACAAACCAAGAAAAGAAAAAGGACATAGGTCACCAAATTTAGGAATGCAAGATTAATAACTACTCATACTGCAAACGTGAATAAGGAATGAGAGAATATGAGACACCTGTATGCCAGCAAATTTGACAATTTAGATGAAATGAAGAAATTCTTTCAAAGATACAAACTATCAAATCTTACTCTAGAAGAAATAGATAATATAAATTGCCCTATAATTCTTAGACATGTTCAATTTAGAGTTAAAAACTTCTCTGAACTCTAGAGCTTATGAATTCTATTAGATATTAAAGGTGGACATAAGAGAAATGCTATACAAAATATTTCTGAACTAAAGAGGAAATACTTCCTTATTCAATTTGTAAGTTCAGCATTGCATTAACAGTTTATACTAATGAAGTTTATTTTGTATAAATTATTTATCAATAAAATTGATAAGGGAAGTTATATATTTATATACATATACCATACATGTGCGTGTGTGTGTATATATATATATTCCTTATATAGTTATACATTTAATGTATATTTAGATTCTTCCATTCCATGGTTTAAGATGGATTTTCTTTGTGTGTGTGTGTGTGTGTGTGTGTGTGTGTGTGTGTATGTGTAAGGAGTACAGGGGAAAAGAGTAGTTTAAATATTCTCTGTATCAAATTTCTCCTCACATCCAAAAATGCGACACTAAGAAAGTTTTTATCATGATTTCTTATAAAACTTAAATTTCTCCATTAAACACCCAACATGGCAGACTCTATATTCAAGGGCAGCCTCCTAGAAACAATTTGAAAATTATTCCTCAGTATCAAAAGCTTCTATAATTAAAGGGATTATTTATGGTAGATGTGGTACTTTGAGTGCAAATATATTATTTGTTCAGGATGATATTTTAAAATATTATTAAATATTCATACAAATGATTATTATAGAAGCTTTAGGAATAGAGCATGAAAGGGATATTCTGGGACCAGCAGGTGGAATAATAGTTATGTCACTGGACTCCCCTGTAGTCGACCATGGTTCGAGTCCCAGACCTAGTGGCTTAAACTAATGGTAGCATGTGTCCCAAGAGGAGAATGGTGGAGAAGGGATTGTGGTGTGGCCATCCCCCCTAAGCGGTGATTTCCTTCTTCCTATATGTTTGTCTCTCTCTGTCTTTCTGGTGGGCACACACACCCTATAGCAGAAAACCTTTTTTTAAAAAAAAGAAAAAGAAAAAGAACATGAAAAGGAAATGATTTTGTTCTCAGTGTTTTGGGAAGAGTTCTTTCTCGAGTGAGTGTAGGAGAGGGTGCCCTTCCTCAGACATTTTAGACAGGAAGTTTATCCCTTTCTACTCAATGTGTGACCTAAGACCAGCCCTTATCATTAGTAACACATGGGAACTTTTCATGTTTTTATTTTTTAAGGTTTTTGCCATAGGGTTCATGTGCTCACTGGAGAGTGACAAAGTCAGTGAGAGAGAAAGTGAGAAATCACACCCTCCAGGAGAATGGTCATGTTGTAATCCCTTCTCCATTCTCCTCCTGGAATTTAGGGCGTGCCCACACACGCACAGTGTGATTTTCAAGCTGCAGGCCTGGAAGTTGAACCCTGGTCATTCATGTGGGAGTCTAGTTACCTATACCACCTAGTGGCCTCCACATTGGAGCTTTTCAGTAATGCTGAATCTCAGGCCTCAATCCTAATAAATCAGAATCTGATCTTGACAAAATCTCCAGATAAGTAATATAGAGAATAGCTTTGGAAAACACTGATTTACCCCAACAAGGTAGAAATAGAAATGACAGCAAGAATAAAGCAGACCCCCTGAACTTTCTCAGTTGCCAAGGCCTTGACATACCTTTAACTTGTCTACCTCCTCTCTATTCCAATTGTTCTTCACATGACTTAGCCTGGATTCATTCTTGCCAGGGATCTTGCAACAGCTTCTTTGCCATTCAGCTGTTTCTATCTTCCTTAACTCTTAGATTTAAAATCACCTTATCTTAATTACTCCACCTAGAAATGGGGAATGTGTAAGGGAGCTTGCATTGATTCACTTTGAAAAATTTTAGAGACTAGGAGTGTATTAATTATTGCTAAGGGAAATATAAAAATTAATGGATTCAAGAAGAAGCCTAATATTTCTTAATGTAGTAAATGAAGTACAGCAGTGATGAACGTAAGAAATGTTATTTCAGGGATAAAGTGTTGAAATGACGGAAAACTATAGCAGCTGAAGGGAAGATCAATGGAATCCACGTTAGAAAAGTACAAATAATGAGATAAGCCTTTTAGTGAAAAGGAAACCTTAGGAAAAAAAATATAAAAAGGAAAAAGAAATGTTAATAATATCCAAAGGGGTTTTCAAAGCAATAAATAAGGATTATATATACACTAATTAATGAGAAGATAATGAAATCCACAAAGACTTTAAAATGACTAAGATATTGACCTGCTTTTTAAAATCATCTTTAACAACAAGCAAAAAATAAATAAATAAATAAGTCAAGGTAAGACATAGAAACTGAAGCAGTTATCATGTAATGAAGATCTTGTTTAACACAAGGGGTATTTTGTTTTTCCCCCACACAATCCAGAATGAATAGGACTATAAATAGACAGCTAGCTAGATAGATATAGCTATCTAGATAAATAAAGAGAGAATTTTTGTGCCACATTTTAAGGCAGAATAGGGAAACATAATCTGTTCCGTGAGCTTTCTTCCCAATGAACACAGCTTTGTTTATTTTCACAGGTAACTTGAGACTATAAAAGAGAAAAGCTATAAGCAAACAAGGCTCTGTTGTCTTAAAAGGAGAAAACCAGTCATCTCTACTCTTAGTGAAATAAGGAGACAAATCCTAAGATAAATATTGGAAGACATCTAGAGGATAAATGAATTATGAAAGGCAAGCAGTATGATTTTACAAAGAAAAAAAATCATGCCAGGCAAATTTAATTGCTTTTTTTTTTCCTTGTGGATCAAGTTATGAGATTAATAGATGAAAGCAGTAATAGATGTGGTATATCTTGATTTCAGCTCAGCCATAGGACAGCGTATCTTATGAAATTTTACTCAAAGAATTAGTTTAAATTAGCTTAGAAATGAACACTTTGACATAGACTAAAAAAAATGATTGCAGTATCACACAAAAGAGCTCATAAATAAATGGCAGCTTTTCTAGGGGGGTGGAGTATCTAGAGGACTGCTATCAGGGTTAGTGGTAGGTCCAGTTCTTTTAAACAGGCTCATTAGTGATGGGGATAAGGAAATAAACAGCATGCTAATGAAATTCACAGACCACGCAAAGTTGGGAAATAGTATACGTATCTCCACACTGGAGAAGCCATAATGAGCCCTGAGAAGTTTGATGTATGGTTAAAACATCATTTTGATCCATAAACTTGGAAACTCATTGGGGAAATAATTCCTAGGCTACATAGCATACTCAAAAAGCAAGATGTCTCCTTAAAAGTTGCAGCATTGATTGATATTATTAAAGAAGCAACCAAAATACAGAGGTCCCCTAATTTTAGTCAAGCTATCAGAAAGCCCAGTTTGTTTGAAAATGAGTTAGGGGTCAACTGGTGGTGATGTGGGATACAGGGTGTGTAGGCCCAATACCAGTGCCAGACTCAGAGCTATAAGATGATTAGGTTCTTGTCCCATGCTCCCGAAGAATTAGATGCATTCAGAGAGAGAGGATAGCAAAGCAGAGGTTATTAAAGGAGGAAAAGAAGCTCCCAAGCAGAAAGGGGTCCCAGAAATTAGTTGCTGAAAAGGAGTTGAGGCAAGGGGTATTTATCTAGCAGTCTAAGCAAGGGGCTGGTTTTCTAAGGAAGTGGGTTTCAAAAAATAGTTACATTGTAGTCTAGGTGATTTATTTTCTCATTCTTTAAAATTTATATATCCAATCACTGTACATCGTAACAGCTTGAAAAATAAATTTTCCCAACATAAATACACTGCACACCAGTCCAGTTAAAGATAATATCATACATTTTATCATCAACTGACAATCCTCCATTTCTGTATCTTTTCAATGTCTTGGCCTCTCTATTTTTCTCCTTGATTTCCTTCCTGTCTCCCTCCCCCCTTTCCACCCTTCTCCCACACTGTCTCTGGTATCTGCAACCATTCTTCATGCTCCGATATTCTCTAATCTTTCAGTTTCCACCAAAGCACATGAACATTCAATGTGTATTAAGTGGGAACATACAATGTGTCTCTTTCATAGTCTGACTTGCTTCACTCAGTAGTAGGCCTTCCATATTCATTCATGTTCTATCGTATGCCATGGCCATGCTGTTTCTTTATGGCTGAATAATATTCTACAGTATATATGAGACACGCTCTTTCAATCCATTGTCTGCTCATGGATATTTAGGTTGGTTCTATCTCTTAACAATTGTGAATAATGCTGCAATTAACATGGATGTGCAAGCACTTTTCTGACTGAGGATTTTCCTATGCTATGGGTAGATTCCTGCCCCATTCCTTGTAAGGTCAGCAGACCATAGTGATCTGTACTTCTTATTAGAATGTATTTAGCAAATAGGAACTGTTGCCTTTAGTTAATGAGCCCTAATGCAGCCAGCTCCCTGTATATGAACATTTAACCACTGTAGGGCCATCTTGGTTATTGCTTACTGTGTTTCTCTCTCGGCCTTTGCTATGGGTAGATTCCTGCCCCATTCCTTGTAAGGTCAGCAGACCATAGTGATCTGTACTTCTTATTAGAATGTATTTAGCAAATAGGAACTGTTGCCTTTAGTTAATGAGCCCTAATGCAGCCAGCTCCCTGTATATGAACATTTAACCACTGTAGGGCCATCTTGGTTATTGCTTACTGTGTTTCTCTCTCGGCCTTTGTCCCTCTCTAGTGCTATGTCCCATTTATCTCCAGGCTCAGTGGCAAGGTGGTTGGGCAGCTGGATCCCCCATGGATGACCATGCAATTCAAGTCCTGGATCTAGAGGCCTGAAAAACCCACCTGAGAGCAGGGAGAAATAGAGAAGGGATTGTGGCATGACTGTCCTCCATCATGCTTTCTCATTTTTCATTTCTCTCTTGCCCTCTCATGAGTGCACGTGCCCTCTGTCAAAAGTTTTTAAATAAAGGAAAGAAAATGCATTATCAAAAACCTTTGCATTCTTATGCATAAAGAAGGAAATACAGAGATTTGTTTAGGCATTTAATTTCTAGGAAGAATAAAGGAAGACTAAGTTGTTTCAGAAGATGATATGAACAAAATGTTAGCCATGGAAAACCCTGCTGGGAAGGCTTGTTTAACATGAGACCTCTATTTGGAAAAGCTTCAGCTGTTAATAAAAATCGACTTTTTTGGGGGTTTTTTTTGAGAGTTTTTTTCGCTATAGGGCACGTGCGCTCGCCAGACAGACAGAGAGAGACATAGAGACAGAAAGCGAGAAGTCACCCCCCAGGGGGGATGGTCATGCCGCAATCCCTTCTCCTCCATTCTCCTCTCGGGATCTTGGGCACGCACGCACATGCACCCAGCGTGCGTTTTAAGCCACCAGGTCCGGGACACGAACTGCGGTCAACTACGTGGGAGTCCAGCGACATAGCCATTACACTAACTGCTGGTTCCAAAAAAATTGACTTTTTATAGGCTAATTTTATGTGTAGTAATATACTTTAAGTAAATGTTAGGAGATTTATCATTAAATACAGTCACCAATTATTATTCATACTAGCAAAAAGTATGGGAAATAACAATATAAAAATAGATAATATAATAAGGATAATCTTGTAACCATATGAAATAGTCTCAAACCATTTCTACAACATTGAAATTAAACATCAGATGAAAATAAAGTCTGATAAACAGAATGCAAAATAGAACATGCAAAAATTGAACTCTTGTAACATTATCTGAGAAAAAAATTGAAGTAGATTCATCATGGTTTTAAAAAACGGTTATCTCTTGCTAAATGTCAATAGTTACCCAAAATTTTTATTTCATTTTCATATTTGTCTGAAATTTTTGAAGCCTATATTATTTATTACTTTATGCATAATAACTCCTTGACGTGCAACATGCCCTCTAGCAAATTAAAAAAAGAAACTGAAATTCATCAATGTGAAAGACAAGAATGTACATAAGGAGATAAGAACATGTAAGCAAAAAAGAAAAAAAAAAGAAGACAGCAAGACTCAAACCTTAAATTAATATAAGAAGCAACATCACAGAGAACCTCCCATGGTTATTTTGTAATTTTTACTTTAATTTTTGTTATAAGACATGTGTGCTTGCTAGAGAGAGGCAGAGAGGAAGAGAGTGAGAGAGAGAGAGGGGGAAAGTGAAAAAGTATCCCCAAGAGGGATGGACATGCAAAAATCCTTTCTCTTCCATTCTTCCCTCCAAATTATGGGCATATACACACCCGTGCCCTGAGTGTTTTTCAGGTCACTGGGTCTGGGACTAGAATCATTCAGTCGCTATGTGGGGTCCAGCTACTTTAATCACTGCACCACTGGCTGGTCCTCCCACAGTTATTTTTAAACCAGATTCAAAGGCTAGAATAGAAATATGGATGCGCTGAGTCCATTGTGTGTTTGACTGCTGCAAGAACAGCCTAAGCATAGTTTTAGTGTTCTGAGTTTACTTAGTGGGAAAGATGAACTAGCTTAAGTGTAAAAATCTGAAAGCTGATAAATCACAGTTTAGACTTACTTGTTACACTGTCCTGTTGAGGTACTGTTAAAAATCTGAAAATCCCCTTGTATTATAGACTAGGATTTAAAAAATATATATCTGTATGTAGCAGTGTTTTTATGCATGCACTTAGAGTGGATGAGTATTTTCAAAATTAAAGATTTATATCCAAACTTATTGATACATTCTTTCTTAGTCTTTCAAGTTATGCAGATTATTTTCTTTTTTAAAGTGAGAATTTATTTTTTTTTCTCTTCATTCCAGGCCAATCATTAATTTAAAGTGTAAGTTATCTTCCTTGTTGATACATTGAATGTTCACCTAACCTTTATTTTTTTTCTTTTAGAGACTTGTCAATGTTAATGTAAAAATAAGAATGAGTTCATAATAAGTAAAATAAAAGCGGTTTATTTGAACCAGGGCTTAGGACAAATCACTTGTAAGACCTAATTTCTCATTTTTCAGAAATATGCCTACCCAGGCACATTGACCCCAAAGAAAGATGGTTTTAGGGGGTTATTTTTTGTTTTCTTTCTTCTGATTTGCTACCGGATACTTGCTTACTGGAGGAGAGGGATGGCCGCTCTGCAAAGCCTTCTTCTCTATTATCCTCTCCAGATATCAGCACGCATGCTGATGCAGCCTCCTGTTGAAGAAATCAAATTGTGTGGTCGGCCATGTGGGATCCAGCTGCTGCAAACACCATGCCGCCAGCTGGACTAGGAAAAGGGTTTATATAACAAATAGAAGGGCAAGAGGAACAGGTTGCAAATTGTTCATCAAGAGTTTACATTAGTTCTTTTAAAATAAGGGAGACAGGATCCAGCAGGTGGCATAGTTGTTAAGGCACTGAACACCCATGTGACCGACTGTGGTTTGAGCCCCAGAGCTGGTGGCTTGGAATTCATAGCAGGTGTGAGTGTTGTGTGTGTGTGTGTGTGTGTGTGTGTGTGTGTGTGTGTACCCAAAATCCTGAGAGGAGAGTAGAGGAGAAGGGATTGTGGTGTGGCTATCCCCCTGGGAGTTGATTTCTTCCTTTCTGTCTTTCTGTCTCTCCAGCGAGTACATGCGCCCTATAGCACAAATCTCTCAAAATACATATATAATAAGATAAAATAAAGGAAGCAATCGATAGCTTTACTTTATTCTTTGCAAAAGGAGCCTAGAAACACTGGGAAGAAGAAAGGGCTGAGGTCACATGGTTAATCGATAAGTTTTTTGGAGCATCATGACTTGTTTACTAAAACTAAAACATGCCCTTTGGACAATGACCATGATGGGTGTAGGGGGTAACCAGAGTCTCAGGCTTATGCAATATGGAGGCCTTTACAATTTAAATGGACCTCGTATTCCACACACTGCTCGGGATTGCTTTTCTTTCCCACTGTTTATCTTTCAGAGGTGAGATAGTATCTATAACTCATACAAAAGCACTATATTTAAATTGTGCAGAATACATTCATTCCACGCAGGCAAATTAAGGATTTGGGCCTGGAGATCAAAACTCCTTTATACTCTACCATCCTTTCTCTATGGAGCTATTTAAAACAGCGCTACATTTGTACCACCGAGGATAAAGATGTTCATCTTGCTTTTACCAAAGGGGATCTTGATTATCCCTCTAGTTTGTCTACATTCCCCAGAAAAATGTCAGC
>NW_006205908.1:876715-889316 GCF_000334495.1 Tupaia belangeri chinensis
AACTTCCACTGTTTCTAGACTAAAAGCATAGGAAATAGGGATATCACAACTGCTACTCTGCATGTGGTAATCATTTGGAAAAACTGCAGTTTAGATACTCACATTGAGCTTTTGTTGCAATCCCCCTGTATCAAACAATAGCATATCTGCATGGCTGTATTAACTTTTCCAAAAAAAAAAAAAAAATAGTACAACTGCTTATAGCCAAAATAAAGGAAATGATTATTTCTTTTTTGTTGTTACTGCACATATTTTTTAACTTACCTTTTTCTAAAATAAATTTTATTATGTATATTTAAGACATGCAATTTCATATTATGAGATACATATAGATGTAAAAAGTGAGCTATACAGAAGCAAATTAGCATATTTACCCTCTCGCATAATTATGTATTTTTGTTGGTTTTGTGACAAGAGCAACAAAAAATCTATTCATTTAGCATAAAGTATAGTGCAATTTTATTAGCTATATTAGTTTTCTAGACACATTCATCATACGTATCTGCTACTTTGTATCCTCTGACCTACTTCTATCTTTCACCATAGGTCCTATTTGTAGAAATTCCTAAGTTTGGTTTTTGTTTTTAAGGTTTTTGCAATAGGTGTGTACCCTCACCAGAAAGAGACAGTGAGAGAGAAAATGAGAAATCACTCCCCAGGGGGGATGACCACATCACAGTCCATTCGCCACCATTCTCCTCCTGGGATTTTGGGCGTATACACACAAGTGCCTGATATGATTTTCAAGTCACTGAGTCCACAGTCGGCCATGTGCGGGTCCAGCGCCATAACCACCATAGGACCTGCTGACCCCGGTAACTACTGTTTTGTTCTTCCTATGTATTTTAATTATTTTTTTAAAAATTCCATTTGGAAATGAGACTTTTTGTGTCTGGCTTATTTCATGTGGTATAATGCCCTACTGGCTTATTCATGTGGTGCCAAAGGGTGAGACCTTGTTTTTTAGGGCTGAATAATATTTCATTATACATTCATGTACCACAGTTTCTTTACCCATTTCTTTGCTGATGGACACTCAGGCTGTTTCCCTGTGACTATTGTTAATAATACTGCAACAAGCTTGGAGGTACAGGTACCTCCACAAGGTAGTGTTTTCCTTTCCTTTGAAAGGCCCAAAAGAGGGATTGCTGGGTCAGATTTCTTCTCCTAGACCAGAAATAGGTGTTTAGTCTCATATATGATGTATTTATGTCGAAGAGTTTTAGTCTCATCTGTCCTGAAATTATTTCTTTTCTAAGTTTCTCCAAGTTTTTGATATTTTACTCTCGTGACCCAGGACCTACACATTTTGGTTCTATTTAATTAATAATTCATGGCATAGAAGCACCTGATCAATGTTTCTAATACTGAGATCAAAACATTTATAAAAACTTCCAATGTTCTCTTGCCCTAATGGCTTTCCCAAGGCCATCTGAAATCACTTGTTTATTAGCCTCTTTGATGTGTTATTATAGGAGCTGCCCATCTAGATCTATGAAGCCTTTTCTTTTATATTTCAGATTACTAAGATTATGTACATGGACATAATTTATAATAAATTAGTTTGAACTCTGGCAATGGCTGATGTAAGTCATGAATGATTTTATATGTTAGAGCATCTTAATTCTATTTTCACAAATTCTACTCATGTAGCTACAAAATAAGATTACTGTAATCCTGAAACTCATTTTAATAAAATTAAAAATGACTGTTTCAAGGATTGTTCACCACATAAGAAAAGTAATTTTAAAAAAGGTGATAGCACCAAACACTGAAAAACTAAATTCAACCTCTTTTTTAAAATTAAAAACACAAATGAATGAAGTAAATAAAATCATTCATATTTTTAGGTAGATGATAAATGGAACCATGCGGTAAAATTGTGGCTTAGGTATTAAACTAAAGGTTAGGATACAGAAAAAAATATCACCTTCAGTTTCCATTAATGATTATTAATGATAATTTTCAAAGATAGAGGAAAATGCCAGTAATATATATGTAATACAAAGAATAAACACTATTTGAATTCCAAATTAGTGTCTGATAACTTATTCCAATGGAATACATTGTTGCTTTTCTTAAAGCCGAGTGCTTTTCTTAGAATGCATTTCCAGTTGGGTGTTTTATATAGACATGGCAATGGAATGCATAATGAATACTGTCTATAGTCTGCTATTCCCTAAACACTTCTCATTCTTTATGTAGTGAGCAACGCCATACTTTGAACAAATTTTAGCATTCTTATTTAACACCTTTTGTTTCTTTAGTGCCAGCTCATTAACAAATTATATAATTTTGACCCATACATATTACTGTTAAACCCTATATAAGTCTGTGTGTGTGTGTGTGTGTGTGTGTGTGTGTGTGTATAAGGGGACTTCAAAAGATTTGTGAAAAATAAAAGTAAAGCACAAGTTTCTGGGCTAGTCCCCAGCCTGGTGGTTAAGGCAGCTGGATCCCACATGGTCAACTGTGTGGTTCTAGTCCCAGACCTGGCAGCTTGAATGAAAACATGCTGGATGCCTGGGCATGCATGCTCGAATTCCCAGAAGGAGGGAGAAATAGAGGATAAGTGAATGTGGTGTGACCGTTCCCCATGAGGAGTGCTTTCTTGTGTATCTCTCTGGCAAGCATACACATCCTTTGACAAGTAAAAAAAGAAAAAGAAAAAGAGAAAGTTTATTTTTGTGCAAAAGATTTTTCTTTATGATGCATACTTGTCATGAGCTCTTTGAAAATTTTGTATCCATCACCAGTTATAATGCAATTTTCTTCTTTTATTGAAAGTTTCTTTTGAAGAATGCCTTCTATAGGGTAAACGCAATCAACTCACGATCATTGATGGACACACATGCCAAGTAGTCTAACGCCTTGGAATAGTAGTATTACTTTGATCTTCTCCTTCAAAAATTTCACTATTTACTCATCTTCCAGGAAAGGTCATAACTAGATGCCTTATCTCATTTACTTCCTATCATAACATATAAAGAAACAGATGTGCTTGTCCTCAGTTATGACGCTGAAGGTAAGAGTAAATAGGAGCAAATGATTATGTACCCTCCGTGGTGATGGTTCCCTGGAGGATAATTTGTGAGCTAAGACTTTAGAAAAGCCCATACCATTAACAGCTAGAATATCCTGACTTGTAATCAGACCTTCTATACCATAGTTCCTTAAACATAAAGTATTAAGTTAGCTCATCATAATGTACTATTCTATAAGAAATTAATGCTTTCTAAAAGCACTTCAAAGCTCTATCCCATGCAAGTCCTCACTTGCACACTAGCTGTAATCAAAGAGTCACGACATCAATAATACAAAATGATTGTACACACATTCACTAAGGCACTTGCCCAAAGGCAAAAAGATTGAAGAAAAATTAATAATTAAATAAACAAATTCCTTGGGTTTAAAAGAGTATCAATAATTAAAATAATCTGAAATGTATTATCATATGAAATTTTTCTCTACTGCAATCATTTCTAGTCATTTTCAAATCACATTTAAAATAACCCTCCACTATCCTGACATTTCAATAATTATACTCCTCATCCATGGATAGCATTTTTCTACTTTATAAATGACATATTTATTATAAACTTATCAAATTACATACATTAAAAGTGCATTTACTGTAATACCTAAACAAGATACTCTTCAGAAAACTATAATCTCCCCCAGACTTGCTTATAATTGTTTAAAAATAATTGCTAATGTTCCATGTAATTTATTTCCCCACATTTTAAATAGGATAGTGTTTGCCTTGATCTAAATAAGCTGATTCAAATAAATAAATCAATGTTATTATTATGTCACAAACTACATTGTCAACTATGAAAAGATTTATTCATGAGTATATAAAATTAGCATATTTTTCATTTCAGTTCAGTTGTGGATATTAAAATACGCCATTTTCTTTTTAGAGATTTTTGCTATAGGATATGTGTACTCACTGGAGAAACAGAGAGACAGAAAGCAAGAAATCACCCCCGCCCCTCCAATGCCATGCTGCAATCCTTTCTCTGCCATTCTCCTCTGAGGAGTTTGGGTATGCACACATACACACGCCTGCCATGAGTTTTAAATCACTTTGTCTGGGGCTTGAACCATGATCAACTACGTGGGAGTCCAGCAATGTAACCATTACACAATCTGCTGGTCCCTAAAATATGCCATTTTAATATACATAGATAAATAAAATGTGAAAGAGTTATATTTTGTATTATAGATCATACAGACAAGATAACTTAGTAATCACAGATATGTGAAGACGGTATTACTCTAACAGTCATGTACTTAGAGGATCACTCACTGAAGTAAAGAAGACTTGCTCAAAGATGTGGTCCTGACTCAGTAATCAAATGATAATGAATACCTGACACACTTGTCTTTTTAAATCTGACCTATGTTAGCTGACGTTGGTTATGTAATGTTAAATGACAAGGCTGACTATTTAAGAGAAGAATTTCTAAGAATCCCTTAAAATTTCACAGTGAATATATTGATACAATAGAATTTCACTAAGATAAGGGCACATGCTTCATCGTTATTGCTATGATTATTAATAAGATTGGCATCATAATTTTTAAATATTTATTCCAATCCACCTATTTACAACACGACAAGATAAATAATACTGTCTCTCCATTAATAGATGAGAAAAGCCGACCTTTACCTCAGAGGTTAAGTGCTTTGGAGAGAGAGCTGGATCCCACATGATGGACTGCAGTTCAGATCCTGGCCTGGCAGCTTTGAAAAACATACCAGGCTCATGTGCACGTTATGTCTCAAATCCTAAAGGGGATGGAGAAATGGAGGAAAAGGAATTGCAACATGACTGCACCTCATGGGGTGCATGCACTTGACCTCTAGCAATCAAAAAACAAAAACAAAAACAAAACAAAGTCTTAGATATATTAACTAATTTGCTCAAAGGTACACTATTAGTATATATGTTACAGGATACAATTTCAATTTAATCCAATATGAATAAAAGTATAAGAATTTTTTATTCATTTAAAAATATTTTTTAACAAAAGTACTTTAAAATAATCTCAGCTTTACAGAAGAGTTTAAAGGGCGATACAAAGTACTTCCATATATCCTACACCCAGATCGATGAATTTTTTTGCCACATTTACTTATTCCATTCAATTTTAAATACTTTACCCTTTTCTTTAAGAACAAGAAATTCTTTTACATAGACACAGCGTAACTATCAAGTTCAGTATATTTTCAATTTATGAAGTACTATTATTTAATATACAATGCATTTTAATGTTATATAAATTGTCTCCATGCTGTCAGTCATAGCTATCACATTTTGCACTGAGCGAGGGTCCAGGCAGGGCCATATATTGTATTTACTTGTCTCTCGATTCTCTTTAATCTGGAATAATTTATGAGAACAGCATGTTTGGAAGGTACAGGCTTTTTGTTTGTTTGTTTTGTAAAATGCCCCTCAATTTAGATTTTTCTGATCATCTTTAACGGTTATATTTAAGTTACTTATTTTTGCCAAGAATACGCCCAAACGGTGCCATGGTTCTTCTGCCATCTCAGGGGATGCCTGATGTTGACTTGCAGAATTACTTGTCAAGTTTACTTTCATCAGTTGGTTAAATCGATCTTTATCTCTTTTTTCCTTCTATCAAGTCAGTGTACTTCTATTTGCAATTAACTAATAGTATATTATCAAGTTATTCTTTTATAATTCCTTTGCAAGCTTTCACCCAGTATATTTGAATACTCATATCCTTTGACTTCTGTTTTAATAATTTTTTATAATTATTTCAAAAAGGGTGATCTCATTATATTATTTATTCTACATTTATTAATGGCCATGCCTTAAAAAGAAGTAGTCTCTCACATGCACATAAATTATTAAGATGAACTTAGGGATTCTTATATCACTCAATGGCTAAAATTCATTTTAAGTAATCATATCTGTTAATGCTCAAAGTTTCACAGATTTGGCATTGTGAGTCCCTTCAAGCTACCATCTTTACATTCTTTGGATATTTCCCATTACTTCTTAAAAATAAATGTGTTCTTCCTGATATTACCAGATAGTTTAGTCCAAGGGCTGGCAGGTGGTGTGGTGGTTGAGGCACCAAACTCCCACATGGCTGACTGTGGTTTGAGTCTTGGACCTTCCGGCTTAATTTCTCACTTTTGCTCTCTCTCTCTCTGGTTAAATTAAAAAATAATGATGATCATGAATAAAATTAAACAAATAATCTTTTAAAAAAAATAAAGATAATTCAGACTCATCCCATATTTCTATTTCTTCAAATCCAGTCCTGAGTTCAGCTATTTATTTCAAGATACATTTTTTAGGTTTTTTTTGTTTGTTTGTTTCTAACTTGGAAAACATTTTGAGAAAGTCTAGGTACTATGTGTGCTATGGTTAGCAGGTTATTTTTTTCCCAGATCCAAAACTCAACCTATGGTATAAGATTGACTCTGAAGAAAACAGAAAAGGAAATATAAGATACACTTTTTTTTAAGAGAGATTTTTGCTATAGGGTGCCCTGTGCTTGCCAGAGAGGCAAAGAGACAGAAAGTGAAAAATCACCTCCTACCCCCAAGGAGGAATGGCCCCACCACAATATCTTCTCCTCGATTCTCTTTTCAAGATCTTGGGCGTGCAAACACACACACCAGCATGAGTCTTGAGTTGCTGGGTCCAGGACTTGAACAGTGGTCAACTAAGTGGGAGTCCAGTGATGTAATGTAACGCCATCTGGTGGTTCCCTAAGATAAACATCCTATGGCTGAGCCCACAGTATATTCATTAAATAAATATTTTTGAGCATTGTACAAAGTGCAGGGCACACCACAGATTATGAAACACCAGTATAGATAAAACTTTATTCTTTTTAAAAAGCATAGTCATACAAATACTAATATATAATTCTGTAAAAAGACAATTGAAAAATCAAAATACATACTCTATCAGAATAAAATGTCTTCAGTTTTTATTTTTGAAATATTGTAATCATTTAATTTTGAAAGAAGAAATGTCAAACTGTGCTGGAGCACTTGAACATGATCATAGAAGGAATCGAATCAAACTTTTAAGAAAGCCATGATTTTTACTGTTGGAATGAAGGAAATGTTTTTTAGTTTTAGCGAAAGATGAGCAAAGGCAGAAACAAAGAAAAATATGCATAAGTAAAGGGAGAACTTCGTTTTAAAAAATAAAAATAGATGCTGTTCTAATTAGAGCCTAATTTTGAGAAGTTACTGAAAATTCAATATTTATTAGTTGGTCAAGAATTATAGTCAGTTCTTGAACAGAAAAGCAATATGTTTTTATAATCTTTATTTTTTCAAATATGGAAGCAGTCTTGACTTGTTTTGGGTTACTCAGTTGGCAAAAGGTAGAGTCAGAGGAAATTGGTTACCTCTCTTTCAAGTCTATACTCATAACCATTGTGGCACAGACTGTGACCTCCACATCAGACCAACTTGGCCCTCCTTCCTGTGCTGGTCTAACTGCTGCGTACATGCATTCCCTGCCTTCTTGCAACTAAGATCTACCACAGGACCAAGTTGTCACCAACATGCTATTTATAGTACGTGCCAGTGAAGCCTAGACAAGAATGTTTGTATTGAACAGATAGCCACAGGCTATAAAAAAACAAACGAACAAACAAAAACAGAGAAAGAAACTTAATCCTAGAATGACCTTGTGGAGCAGAGCCACTGAACAGTCTAAAACATTCCCCACACTGTTGTGTCTTTTATTTTTTTAATGACTTTTTTTTTTTTATGGTAGAGCATGTGTATATACATAGGAAACTGATAGACTAAGAGAGAGAGAGAGAGACAACTTCTGTAGTGCCTGGTCATGCCACCATCCTCTTGTCCTGGTCCTCTACCTCATCAGATCATGGGTACTTGCATGGATCCTTGATATGCTTCAGGTCAGCTGGGTTGAGGATTTGAACTACAAATGCCACATGGGATCTGGCTACTCTTAAGCAGCACATTTCCACAGTGCCATGGAGCCATCCCTTTTAAAAACAATTTTATACCATTTAATTCCTCATTTATCTATATAATTCACAGAGTTTTGGTTAAATTTATCAAGTTGTGCAACCATCACTTTAACTAGTTTTAGAATATTTTATTGCTCTTTTCTTTAAAAGCAAAAAAATATTTATTTTTTCAGTGAGAGAGAGAGAGAGAGAGAGAGGGATGTTTCCAGGAGGCTCATTCTGCCATCCTTCCTGGATACAGTGTGGGAAAGGGGTGGGAGAGTGTGAGAAAAAACACTCAGTCCTTCAGTCCTTCAGCCAACCAAGGCCCCACATTGACCCAGGATCCAAACCTGTGGCCTTCCCATAGGACCCAGTATCACATTTTTACCTATTGTCTTCATTACCAGGGCTGGGCAAAGCATTTAATTTTTCTTCTAAGTGGTTTCAGTAGTACTTCAGAAGTCTTGGAATGTGTTTTTGTCCTTTTTCAGTTAAGAACATTGTTTATTTTCCTTTGTGATTTCTTTTTTTTTTTTTGGAGAGATTTTCACTGTAGGACGCGTGCGCTCGCCAGACAGACAGAGAGAGACATAGAGACAGAAAGCGCGAAATCACCCCCCAGGGGGGATGGTCACGCCGCAATCCCTTCTCCTCCATTCTCCTCTCGGGCTCTTGGGCACGCACGGACACGCGCCCGACATGAGTTTTAAGCCCCCGGGTCCAGGACACGAACCGCGGTCGACTACGTGGGAGTCCAACGACATAGCCATTACGCTAACTGCTGGTTCCCCCTTTGTGATTTCTTTTTGATCCATGGGTTAATTAGAAACATGTCACTTAATTTCCAATTATTCCATACATTTTCTAATTATCTTTGGGTCATTGATATAATATTTACTTTTATTATAGTTGGAGAAACTTACTTTGCATAGTTTTAATTATTTTATATTCAGTGTGGTTTGTTTTATAATGTACACTATTTCTTAACCTAGAGAATATTCCAGGAGTACTTGAAATGAATTTGCACTCTGTTATTGCTGGGCAGAGTGTTCCACAGATGACATAGGGTCCACTTGATTGATACTGTTACTTGAAGATTCTAAGTTATTCCCAATTATAAAGTTGTTTGCACTATTCATTATTAAGAGTGAGCTACTGTAAGATCTGACTGTTATTGTTGACATGGTCCATTTTTTCCCTAGTTGTTGTCTGTTTGTGATTCACATATTTCGAAGGTGTGTTCAGATTTATAGTTATACCTTCCTGATGAATTGATGCTTCTATCATAAAATATACTTCTCTGTTTCTAGTAGCATTTTCTTCTAATAGTTTGTTTTGTCTGATATTAGGATACAACTCTCTTGTGGCTTATGACAGCCTACCTTTTGATTGGTGTATGTTTTTTTTTTTCCTTTTTAAGAAATTATTTTAAAATATATTTTATTTTTTAAATTTATGTTACACATTCAGTCACTATAGATCACTTAACTTATAAAGTGAATTCTCCAACATGAATACATTTCACACCAATTCAGTTGGGGATACTATACACGTTATCAACAGATAATAATCCATTTATGTGTCCCATAAATGTCTTACCTCTCTTTTTTTCTCTTTAATGTCTTTCCTCACACCTTCCTCCTTCTCCCACCCCTTTCCCACACTATATCCAGTATCTATAACCATTTTCCATGTTTCTATATCTTCTACTCTTTCACTTTCAGCCATAGAGTGTGAATAGTCAGTTTATATTATGTGGAAACATACAATATTTCTCCTTCATAGCTGGTTGGCTTCACTCAGCAATAAATCTTCCATATTCATCCAGTTTCTATCAAAAGCCAACTTTGTATTGCTTTTTTATGACTGAATAGTATTCCATAGAGTATATGTGCCAAACTTTTTCAATCCATTCTCATGTTTGTGGACATTTGGGTTGGTTTCATGTCTTAGCAATCCTGAATAATGCTGAAATAAACATAGATGTGCAAGCACTTTTCTGACAGAGCATTCTCCTGTCCTTTGGGTAGATGCCCAGGAGTAGGTAGTTCTATTTGTAGATCATTGAGAAATCTCCACAGTGTTCTCCACAGTGCCTGGACCAGTTTATTTTCTCACCAGCAGTGTAGGAGAGTCCCCCTATCACCAAATCTCCACCAGTAGTTATCATTATTGTCTTTTTAATCTTAGTCATTCTGACTGGGGTTAGGTGCTATCTCATTGTGGTTTTGATCTGTATCTCCCTTATGATGAGGGATGTTGAGCATTTCCTCATATGCTTTTTGGCTGTTCTTATGTCTTCCTTAGAGAGTTGTTATTTCAGCTCATTTTCAAATCTTTTAATTGGGTTGATTATTTTTTTTTCGGGGGGTAAGCTGCATGATTCTCCATGTATTCTGGTTATCAATGCCTTACCTAAGGCATAATTTACAAAAATGTTCTCCCATTCTGAGGATTTTTGTTTCACACTAATTACGGTTTCTTTTGCTACGCAGAAACTTCTTAATAGAATGTAATCTGACTTGTCTGTTTCTGAGAGTATTGACTGAGCTTTGGGGGTCTTATTTAAGAAGTCTTTGCCTAACCCAATGTCTCTCAGAGTTTTCCCACTGTTTTCCACCAGTAGTTTTATAATTTGAGGTCTTAATTTTAGATATTTGATCCACTTTGATTTGATTTTTGTCAATGGTTAGAAGTAGGAGTTCATGGGACTGGCAGTTAGCATAATGGCTATGTCACTAGACATAGCCATAGTTGACCGCAGTATGAGTCCCGGACCCGGCAGCTTAATCTCATACCAGACGTGTGCATGCGTGCCAAAGATCCCGAGAGGAGAATGGAGAATGATTGCAGTGTGGCCATCAACCCTGGGGGGTGATTTCTTGCTTTCTGTCTCTCTGTCTCTCTCTGTCTTTCTGGCGAGCGCACGCACCCTGTACCAAAAATGTCTCCAGGAAAAAAAAAAAAAAGAAGTAGGGGTTTATTTTTTTATATTCATCTTTCTGCAGGTTGATAACCAGTTTTTCTAGCACCATTTGCTAAAGAGGTTTTCAATTCCCCACTGGATTGACTGGTACCCTTTGTCAAACATTAGTTGGCTATAAGTTTTGGGGTTTATTTCAGGGGTCTCTATTCTGTTCCATTGGTCTACATGATTGTTTTTGTGCCAATACCATGCTGTTTTGATTATCACAGCTTTGTAATATATTTTGGAGTCAGGGAGTGAGATTCCTCCTCCTCTACTCTCCTAGTGCAGGATGGCTTTTGCAATACAGGATCTTTATGATTCCAGACCAACTCTACAGTTGCCTTTTCTGATCTGTGAAGAATGTCTCTGATACTTTGACTGGGATTGCATTAAATATGTAGATAAATTTGGGTATAATTTTCATTCTGATTATATTAATTTTTCTAATTGAAAAACCTGGGATGCCCTTCCATTTTTTTGTGTCATTTTCAATTTCTTTTTTATGCTTCTCATAGTTTTCCTTATGGAGGTCTTTCACTTCTTTGGTTAGATTTATTTTTAGGTATCTTATACATTCTATGGTTATTTGATTGTTGTATCACTTTCTCTTTTAATTTCCTCACTTCCTTTCACAAACATAGCTTGTTCAGTCAAAAGAGATAATCATATAGCTTGTATACCCGTGTTGATTTAAGCACTACTCACAAAAGCCAAGTTGTAGACTCAACCTAACGATTCATCAACAGACAAATGCATAAAGAAAATGTAGCATTTATACACAATGTACTATTCAGCATTACAAAAAGCTTATCTGTCATTTGCAGTACATATGTCCTCTCTTATACAAGTGGACTAGAAAAGGTTTGTGAAAAAATGGAGTTAAAGTACAAGTTAATTTGGGTACAAATTGTTTTTAAAATTTATGCATAGTTTTTTCATAACATGCATTTTCCACAAAGTTTTCAGAGACTCCTGGTATGTGGAATCTAAAACAAATGAACTCAAAGAAATGAAGAATAGGATCTCTGGTTATCAGAGTTGGGGATTGGAGAGAAAGCAAAGATGAACGTCAAAGTGGACAGAGCCAAAATTAGAGAGGAAGAATAAGTGTTTTGTCTGTTAACTTTTTGAAATCTATTGCACAGCATGCTCAATACAATTAATAATACTATAGCATACATTTCAAACTCACTAAAAGTAAATTTGATGACAAAATATACATATTTGTGGTGATAGATTTGCTAATTAGCTTGATTTAATTGCTTTACATTGTATTCTCAAATCATAGCACTGCTTTGTACCCTACAACATATACAACTATAATTTGTCAATTTATAATGAAAAAGAGAGATAATCAAATTGAACATACATTTTCATCTTCCTTATTAGATATTGGAGCTAACTGACATGGGAAAAACACAAATAAAAGTAATATATAAAATGCAAGAGTATTTTAAAATTTGTATTAATTAATTAATAAAAGTCCCTTAAAGCAAACTAAAAATAGCAAATAAGAGAAAAATATATAAGGTAAAAAATTAACTAGTTCTTCACGATCAATGTTATGATGACTCAGGGCCAGCAGGTGGCATGGTGTTTAAGAAACTGAACTCCCACAGGGTAGCTTGCTTTCTCATTTTGTCTC
>NW_006205908.1:889347-907257 GCF_000334495.1 Tupaia belangeri chinensis
TTCCCTCTCTCTCTCTGTTGAATGCATGTGCCCTGTAGCAAAAATTTTAAAAGTAAAATAAATTAAATAAATAATCATTTCAAATATTATGATGGATCTATTTTTAGTTATATCATATCATGTATTTTTAAATAATTGTATTATGTCTTGTAATTCATATGAATTGTTATTGCAAAAAATTTTGTCAGAAACTTTTCTACTACATAGTTTTGTACATATTCTTTGTTCACTTATTTGATTATGCATAATAATCCATCTTGCAACCTATGTAACTGTATCTCTGTAAGTAGACTTTACTTATTTCATTTTGTCACATAATAAGATTTCAACATAAATGTTTTATGTACTTAGATTCCTTTCTAAGATTCGGTATATTAGAATTACTGGATGTTGGGATCGGCAGTTGGCGTAATGGCTATGTTACCGGACTCCCATGTAGTCGACTGCGGTTCGAGTCCAGGACCCGGTGGGCTTAAACTCACGCTGGGCACGTGTGCGTGCGTGCCCAAGATCCCAAGAGGAGAATGGAGGAGAAAGGATTGCGACGTGGCCATCCCCCCTGGGAGTGATTTCTCCTTTTCTGTCTCTCTGTCTCTCTGTCTTTCTGGTGAGCACACGCACCCGATAGCAAAAACCTATCCAAAAAAAAAAAAACAAAAAACAATTACTGGATGCTCATTTTATATCTGCATAATATCTACTCTAATTTGATAGTACTCAACATACATGAGGTCAGGACCAATAAATCAACTTTTCAGTGTATTTCTATATTTAAAATATGTGCATTCTGTACCAGGAGATTTTTGCTGTAGAGAGGCAGAAGCAAGGTGTTTTTAAATCAAGACATGTGATTAATCTGAAATATTTGAAACTATTGGCAAACAAAACATGCACTTGAGTCTTCTCATTAAAAGCACTGTGAGTGCATTGTCATTAAAACTTAACTAGTCTGATTTTAAAGTTCTGTACTAACTTTTAATGTGACATATGTGTTTACAAGTTGATGTTCGAATTTTAACTGAAGTAAATCATAGCTTGAGTAATTTCTTTTTACCTGGGAGAGTCTGTTTAGACTCCTAGTATTATTTCATGTATGAAATTGGAGGAGTGAAAAGTTGTTAACATTTATAAAAATAACAGTCTTTTTGGTTACTAATACAATCTTTATGTAATATACATTAGAGGACATACATTAATTTATTGATGAATTCAATTACAATGTTTATGTAGAGTTCTCTTATGTTAGAAATAATTTGTATAGGAAATAACAGAGAAAAACAAACAGAATTTTTAAATAAAAGGCTGAATCAAACATAAAATATCACTGTGATGTAGCAGTGCTATAACAGATTTATACTTTTTTCATTGCAAAAGTCTATTTAAGGGGCCAGCAGGTAGCCAGACTCCCACAGGGTTGACTGTGGTTTAAGTCCAAGACCTGGCTGCTTGTTTTCTCATTTTCTCCCTCTTTCTCTCATTGTCTTTTTCTGGTGAGCACACATGCCCTATAGAAAATTTAAAATAATAATAATAATAATAAATAAAATAAACTTTTTTTGAAGTTTATTTAAAAGTTACATATGAGATTACTAATGCTGGGGACTTCATACTGGAAATGTTAAACAGTGATCATTGAGAATGTATTTTAAGGTGAAAGGACTGGCCCAGACTCTGTGTAGTATGTGGTAAGTTGCCATATAGGAGGCCCTGGTTTTGATTCTTGGATCAACCTAAATATGCCAAGTGCACCTGCAGATACAACCATGATTCTGGCTGGATGGAAGGCTGCAGGGTTTGGTAGGTGACCATAGTAGCATAAAACCCTGTCATGGGCCCCTTTCTTATTTTCTCTCAATAATGCAAATGAAAATAACTTATAAAATTTTAAAATATTTCAAATAAATAGACATTTAAAAAGATGAAGATTGAAAAATAATAAGTAATATATGTACACAAAAAAGGATAATTAAAAATGATGATTAGCAGTTAGCGTAATGGCTATGTCGCTGGACTCCCACATAGTCGACCACGGTTTGCGTCTAGGACCCGGTGGCTTAAAACTCACGCCGGGCGCGTATGTGTGCGTGCCCAAGATCCCAAGAGGAAAATGGAGGAGAAGGGATTGTGGCATGACTATCCCCCCTGGGGGGTGATTTTTCGCTTTCTGTCTCTATGTCTCTGTCTGTCTGTCTGGCGAGCGCACGTGCCCTATAGCTAAAAACCTCTCCAAAAAAAAAAAACCCAAATGATGATTACAGTACAACTGGGCTATATTAAATAATTAGGAGATACCTCAAATAGTTGCATAGTGATCCACCAGGCTCTTATCAAAGTAATGTGTTTGTTCCAAAATAATTTATATAATAAACAATGTCATCAAGCTGAGGAAGACATCTTATTACTATACTGTTTATTTAAATATCTTATGTAAGTTTAAGATACATATGCTAGTAATATTCATAATAATAATTATTATTATTTTAGAAATTTATGCTATAGGGTGCATGCACTCACCAGAGAGACAGAGCGAGAGAGAGAGACAGAAACATAAAATGAGAAATCACTCCCTAGGAAGGATGGCCATGCCTCAATCCCTTCTACTCCAATATCTTCTTAGGATTTTGGGCACACGTGCACATGTACCTGGCATGAGATTTAAGCTGCCAGGTCTGGGACTCAAATTGCAGTTGACTACATGGGACTCCAGTGATGTAACCATTATGACCTTGACTTCTTCCATCGTTACTGAGGGAAGAAATTATCCTTGAAAACTGCAATAGACTTATGCTTATATGCTATCAGTTTTCTTCATTTTCTAGTTATATGAGAGAGCATATAACTTGCCCTTTTGTAGGTCAGCAGGACCATCTAGGTATGGTGGGGCAATTGACCATGATAGGAAGTGCCGTGTGTGTTGAAGAGCCAGAACATGTCTTCTCTGGTTCAAGACTTGCACGTTCCTCATCACAGCAATTGGGAAAGCTTTGGTTTAGATGGAGGTGACATAGAGTGAAGCTGTCTGTGTCCGCCCTAGGGGCTTAGTTCTGTGAAGGAAAGAGTTAAAAAAAGAAAATGCAGAAGCAGAGATGCAGGTGAACACAGACAAGCTGTGCTGCTGAGTCATGCTGAGTTTATTTATACATTTTACCAGGCACAGTGAACTGTTTGCAAGCTTTCAAAGATGTGGTTGAAGTTCTACAGTTAGAGATAAGGACTTTAGTGTAGACGTTTTTCATCCTTGTTACTATCATGTGTCATCCTATTATACGTCATAGGTCAAGCCTGTCTATTTATGCTCTTCCTCTGTAACTCCAAGAAAGGCTGTTTAAGTATGCATCAAAGAGGATAATGTGTAAGACATAGACATTGTGTATAACAGGCATCACATGACCTAGCCAGGGTCTGTTTTTTGACCTTGTTACTATCATGCATATGATCCTATTATGCCTCGTAGGTCAAGCTGGTTTACTTATGCTGTTCCTTTGCAACTCCGAGGAAGGCTGTCTGAGTATGTATCAAAGAGGATAACGTGTAAGCCATAAACATTATATAGAACAGGCATCACATGACCTAGCCAGGGTCTGGATGTTTCCTGTGTCCCACAGATATTTTTCAAGGAGCCCCTGGTATCTAAGGCATATGTCAGCTGGCTCAAGTGAGTAATTAACAAGCATGCAGATAACTGCTTCATACTGCCAGACTGCATATCCTCACATGAAGCAGCCTGCACCTTTGAGCATAGTGAGGACAGATGCCTGAGGAACTCTTCTGAATCTCAATAGATTTTCTCTGAAAAGTAAATACAGAAGGGCCCAATGGTGGCATGGTGATTGTAGTGGCTGAATCTCACATGGCTAACTGTTTAGTTCTAGTCCTGGACCCCATGGCTTGAAAATCTTGCCAGGTGTGTGTGTGTGTGTGTATGTGTGTGTGTGTGTGTGTGTGTGTGTGTGTGAACCCAAATGGAAGAAATGGAGGAGAAAGGATTGCAGCATGACCATTCCTCATGGTGAGTACTTTCTCACTCTCATTCTCCCTCTGACTCTCTCTAGCAAGTACATGTGTCCTCTGGCAAATAAAAAATAAATTAATAAATACAGCTAATTAGGCTAAGTCACTGATATAATAATGATGCTAAATACATTAGCATAACGTCACCACAACAGCCAGATGTGAAAGTCAACTACCATGTCAGTAGTTTCATTTGAAAAACCTGCTTGCTAGACTATAGTGAAACCTATGGGCATTTGAGACTTAGCTGTTCTCAGAAGAATGCAATCTTTGTGAAGTCTTTGTCACTCAACACAGTTTCCTAAATTTTCTATTCTATATATTATAATTTCATGTTTCATATAGAAATAATGATCTAAACAGATTGGATACTACCTATGTTCTATGAGAATATATTCAACTTTTTACTGCTTCCCCACAGTTTAGGTCTTCTGGATTTCTATGGACTCCAGTGTAAGAATCATGGTTTAAAGTGTTCACTTTTTGCCTCTATCAGAAAAAAGAAAAATCACAGTAGTGGAGAGAAAAATAAATGAAGAAAGATTATTCTTCAAATAGTGAGCAGAAAAAAGAATAATAACATGAGAAAAAAATCAAAATGAGGCAAAATGAGTCAAAAGAATAAATGAAAAACTAAAAAGAAAAAGTTTTAAGTGAAACAAATTTAGAATACAGAAAAAGTGTTGAAAATAAACCCCACTTTTTTAGTAATCACAATTAATGTAAACATATTAAACATTTTCAGTGTCTTAGGTGGTTTTCTAAGAAGTAAACTCATGGATAATGAAAAGTAAAAGAATGAATACAAACAAAGGACATATGTTGTCTAGATTAATATCAATTAAAGACATTTTAAGATTTCAAATATCCCTTTACATTGATAAAATGCTTACCTACCAAGGAACCTTTAACAATCTCCTATGTCATCAGTAACATACACGTATAAAAGCAAGCATTTTTAGATCTACAAAGATATCCAGATTAATTTACCATCATATGAGATTTTGGTAGAATTCTCAGTAACTGCTAAAGCAGAAATGATTAAGAAAGTCTAAAGTCTACATAAGTTTGAAGAATGTGAATAATACCGAGTTAAAGGTTAATACAGAGACTATTACACTCAATTGGAGAACAAACATTATTTTAGAAAAGACAGATTATTTTCAAAATTATGAATCATTAACTATTTCCCAACTACTGGTATAATTCAAAACACTCACTCACTCACCCATGCATAGATAGGCAGTTACAGACATCATAGACACCTATATAACTATATATTTGTGTACGCATAAATATACACACACACAGTTGGACATGTTTTATAGATAGAGAAAGGCTCAATTAAAAAATGTTTTATAGAGAGAAATTTTTCTATAGGGCATGTGTGCTTATTGGAGAGACAGAGAGACAGAAAGCAAGAAATCACACCTCCCTCTCCTCCTCTCCAGGGTAGATGGCCACCCTGCAATCCCTCTCCTCCATTCTCTTCTCTGGATCTTGGGCATTAATGCACATGTGCCTTGGGTGAGTTTTAAGTCACCAGGTCCTGGATTCAAACCACAGTTCAAACTACTTCGGAGTCTGACAATGTAATCATTATGCTATCTGCTGGTCCTGAGAAGGGATCATTTTATATCAAGCAATAAATCAAAATGAACAAGATGTAGAGCACCCAAAATACCAGGCAGATTCTGTGAGATTCTGGAGAGGGTAAGGCAAGGAGCATTGTCAGAACTAGAGCTACATCTGACTTCTGAGGTCTGCACACCAAATGGCCTGGAAGGCAGTGATGTCATTCATTACCACCCAGGAAGGATGAGGTGTTTGATCATTGCTTACAAACTGGGTATTAAGAACACAGGCAGCCTGCAAGTATATATTTCTCATGCGTACCTTCCAAGGAGGCAAGGTCTAGCACTGAAGAATATATCCTCAATCAACCTCTGTAGCTTGGCCCCCGCCCCGTACTATTCCCATATTATGGACATTGGCTGCTCTAATAGGCATGGCGGACTAACATTTTTGCACTAAGGCCTCTTGTAGAAACAGAAGCTTCTGGGAAGAGTCAGGCTACAGAGGTCCCCAGGACCTCAGTCACAACAGCATGGGCAGTATCTCATATTTTGGAAAGAATGCTAAAGTGGAGAGCACAGGTAGCACAATTCACAATTCAGATTGCCACTTTCCAGAGAAAATGTATGAGATTCAGGACAATTCCCCAGGCACCTGTCCTCAGTGTGTTAACCATAATAGCCTGCCTATCTGCATTCCAATCAGCATTCCTCAGTTCAGTCCTCAGTTGAGGGAAGGTTTTGTTTGTTTGTTTGTTTGTTTTAGCCTGGAGCTACCAGGAGTTTAACTTTAGTGGTCTAGGGAAATCTGACTTTCCCTTTTCTAACTACCTATATTTTTGAGGCTTCCATCTTTACCTGTTGTACTGATAAATTTAAACCTCTCTTTGGAAACCAAGTATTCTTTTTACATTTAAATAGATCGACAATTAAACCTGAATAGTGCTATGCTAGCAAAACTCAAGCCCCCAGCAGTGTGTGATGTGAATCTCCACTTTAAAAAAGTTGTACACAGGAGGGACCAAGACAAATAAACTAAAGTGGCATGGTGGTTAAAGGCACTGGACTCCCACATGGCCAACCACAGTTCAAGTCTCGGACCTGGTGGCTTGCTTTCTCACTTCCTCTCTGTCTCTCTCTGATCAAACTACAAAATAATAGTGATAATAATAATAATAAATAAAATAATTAAAATAATTACAAAAATATTTTTTAAAAAAGAAAAAGAGTCGGGTTCAGGTTGGAAAAATGACTGAAAATATTAATGTCAACTCAGACAAGGACTTGTTTCAGTTGAGTTCACTATTTCATCAGCAAATAAACATTTCAGAAAATACTTGAGGGGAATGTATGGAAGAGTGCAATTGCCTTTTGAGAAGCAGTTAGTGTTAGTGTTTGGAAGTGAAATTTACATGTGGTCATAAACTCACTAAGTTGGAGAAACAAATTCTGGACTCCTTCTTCAGATAGATATGGACAGGAGGAAGGACCTCATTATGTCCAAGGTTCAGCATCCGAAGTCCTTTCTAGGTCAGTTATAAACATCTGCCAACATCTGCCTCCATATTCTATGGGTCTTTATGACAACAGGCCTATCTTTAGGCTGCCAGTGGGACAACATTTTCAAGGTAAACATTTGTTTTCACTCATTTTATTCCTAATCTTCCTAATCTACTGAAATCTTGGAAAAGGCTTTCTATGTGAAGGGCCCTTAGGCTAAGGAACATCAATAAAGAACAAAAAATAAAATTTCTAAACTTTTAAACAGATTTTTGTAATCTCAGGTAGAAACAATACTCTTGAAGTTTTGAAATCCATTTCCAAGTGTCAGACAGTTGAGATAGAATTAGGTGTTTTAAAAGTTGTATCCACTTGTTTTTATTATAATTTTGAACTACCTTCAAATAATGAAAGATAAAACCTGAAATATCTGCCATGAGTTATTCAGAAGGGCAGAATATATATTTATCTTTTTAAAATTTTTTTCTTTTAAACCACCACTCTCCCAAACAAATAACATGCACAAAGCCTTGAGAGCAGACACAGTGAGGGCTTAAATGCATTGTGTCTCTGAGAAGTTTCAAGTCATTTCCCTTTCTCTTCTGTACAAGTCCCAAATAAGTTTGAGGGAGAGGTGAGGTATTTAGAAAGTTTGACTAGGCTTTTCAGAGAAGTCCCTGCTTTGTGATCTGAGTGGTTGAGTAGTGTAATGGAAACCTTAGTCACCACATCAAGTCAATTCTCTATCTTACTTGCTCTTTAGCACTGCTTTTCAATACAGTGATTACTTTGTACAGGTTTCAAGGCACTCAAGAGAGTTGTAAACCAATAGCTCTTTTTAAAAAAAATATTCAGGTTGTTTCTTCTGCTTTATACCCCAGGGCTACTCTGCTGCTGTCTTATGAAATGCCCAGGGACATGTTTAGCTCCCCTGTTCCAGACCATTTCAGCTGTCACCCTCCCACCTGACGGGCTCAAGAGCTATGTGTGTTGGGTCTTGGCCCTGCCCTATCCCATGGTGACAGCATGATGTCCAGGGACAAATGGGACTCACACATGTGCAAACTCTCAGCACAAAAGTATTAATTCCCTATGACAGAATATTTGAACAAGAAGGGGATGAGATTCAAAGAACAAATTCTGTGCTTCTTCTCCTGGGTGGAAGGATATAAACCTGATTTTATGAGGCTTATAGTATGGAGAAATTCGACGTTGAAGAGGTCAGATGCATTGTGTTGGGTTGTCAGAAAAGTGACAATGCATTTTTTTTTAAGAAAAACATACAAAATATGTCATGACTTGTCTGCCAACCTAGTATATTGGAATACCATCTTACAGTTTATTCCCACAGTATCTTACTCTTGCTCCATGGATCACACTGCCTAACCAAGTACCTACACTCAAGCTCTTTGTTATGTGATGATGTCACAGTTACAAAGATGTACATCAATAGTTGAGTGAAAGGATTTACATTTTCCTGTGCAGTAACAGTAAAATCAGAATGATGCATGAAGAATAAAATTATGAGAATTAATAACTGTTAGAACTCTTAAAAATGAAAATTACAGACAGCAAATGTTTTGCATATATGATGCTAGGTCAATCACATATCAACATAGAAAAGACATGAATTTCTTTGTCTTTGTTCATAAGCCAAAAGATGTATTTAGTCTCCGTGTTGCAGAAACGGACTGTGGAGAAACCAAGCACCACCCAGAGTAGGACAAGTTGGATTTATTATGTTGGCAGGCCCAGAGGAGTACAAACTTCACAGTCTATAGTTCTGTGAAGGAAAGAGTTAAAAAAAGAAAATGCAGAAGCAGAGATGCAGGTGAACACAGACAAGCTGTGCTGCTGAGTCATGCTGAGTTTATTTATACATTTTACCAGGCACAGTGAACTGTTTGCAAGCTTTCAAAGATGTGGTTGAAGTTCTACAGTTAGAGATAAGGACTTTAGTGTAGACGTTTTTCATCCTTGTTACTATCATGTGTCATCCTATTATACGTCATAGGTCAAGCCTGTCTATTTATGCTCTTCCTCTGTAACTCCAAGAAAGGCTGTTTAAGTATGCATCAAAGAGGATAATGTGTAAGACATAGACATTGTGTATAACAGGCATCACATGACCTAGCCAGGGTCTGTTTTTTGACCTTGTTACTATCATGCATATGATCCTATTATGCCTCGTAGGTCAAGCTGGTTTACTTATGCTGTTCCTTTGCAACTCCGAGGAAGGCTGTCTGAGTATGTATCAAAGAGGATAACGTGTAAGCCATAAACATTATATAGAACAGGCATCACATGACCTAGCCAGGGTCTGGATGTTTCCTGTGTCCCACAGATATTTTTCAAGGAGCCCCTGGTATCTAAGGCATATGTCAGCTGGCTCAAGTGAGTAATTAACAAGCATGCAGATAACTGCTTCATACTGCCAGACTGCATATCCTCACATGAAGCAGCCTGCACCTTTGAGCATAGTGAGGACAGATGCCTGAGGAACTCTTCTGAATCTCAATAGATTTTCTCTGAAAAGTAAATACAGAAGGGCCCAATGGTGGCATGGTGATTGTAGTGGCTGAATCTCACATGGCTAACTGTTTAGTTCTAGTCCTGGACCCCATGGCTTGAAAATCTTGCCAGGTGTGTGTGTGTGTGTGTGTGTATGTGTGTGTGTGTGTGTGTGTGTGTGTGAACCCAAATGGAAGAAATGGAGGAGAAAGGATTGCAGCATGACCATTCCTCATGGTGAGTACTTTCTCACTCTCATTCTCCCTCTGACTCTCTCTAGCAAGTACATGTGTCCTCTGGCAAATAAAAAATAAATTAATAAATACAGCTAATTAGGCTAAGTCACTGATATAATAATGATGCTAAATACATTAGCATAACGTCACCACAACAGCCAGATGTGAAAGTCAACTACCATGTCAGTAGTTTCATTTGAAAAACCTGCTTGCTAGACTATAGTGAAACCTATGGGCATTTGAGACTTAGCTGTTCTCAGAAGAATGCAATCTTTGTGAAGTCTTTGTCACTCAACACAGTTTCCTAAATTTTCTATTCTATATATTATAATTTCATGTTTCATATAGAAATAATGATCTAAACAGATTGGATACTACCTATGTTCTATGAGAATATATTCAACTTTTTACTGCTTCCCCACAGTTTAGGTCTTCTGGATTTCTATGGACTCCAGTGTAAGAATCATGGTTTAAAGTGTTCACTTTTTGCCTCTATCAGAAAAAAGAAAAATCACAGTAGTGGAGAGAAAAATAAATGAAGAAAGATTATTCTTCAAATAGTGAGCAGAAAAAAGAATAATAACATGAGAAAAAAATCAAAATGAGGCAAAATGAGTCAAAAGAATAAATGAAAAACTAAAAAGAAAAAGTTTTAAGTGAAACAAATTTAGAATACAGAAAAAGTGTTGAAAATAAACCCCACTTTTTTAGTAATCACAATTAATGTAAACATATTAAACATTTTCAGTGTCTTAGGTGGTTTTCTAAGAAGTAGACTCATGGATAATGAAAAGTAAAAGAATGAATACAAACAAAGGACATATGTTGTCTAGATTAATATCAATTAAAGACATTTTAAGATTTCAAATATCCCTTTACATTGATAAAATGCTTACCTACCAAGGAACCTTTAACAATCTCCTATGTCATCAGTAACATACACGTATAAAAGCAAGCATTTTTAGATCTACAAAGATATCCAGATTAATTTACCATCATATGAGATTTTGGTAGAATTCTCAGTAACTGCTAAAGCAGAAATGATTAAGAAAGTCTAAAGTCTACATAAGTTTGAAGAATGTGAATAATACCGAGTTAAAGGTTAATACAGAGACTATTACACTCAATTGGAGAACAAACATTATTTTAGAAAAGACAGATTATTTTCAAAATTATGAATCATTAACTATTTCCCAACTACTGGTATAATTCAAAACACTCACTCACTCACCCATGCATAGATAGGCAGTTACAGACATCATAGACACCTATATAACTATATATTTGTGTACGCATAAATATACACACACACAGTTGGACATGTTTTATAGATAGAGAAAGGCTCAATTAAAAAATGTTTTATAGAGAGAAATTTTTCTATAGGGCATGTGTGCTTATTGGAGAGACAGAGAGACAGAAAGCAAGAAATCACACCTCCCTCTCCTCCTCTCCAGGGTAGATGGCCACCCTGCAATCCCTCTCCTCCATTCTCTTCTCTGGATCTTGGGCATTAATGCACATGTGCCTTGGGTGAGTTTTAAGTCACCAGGTCCTGGATTCAAACCACAGTTCAAACTACTTCGGAGTCCGACAATGTAATCATTATGCTATCTGCTGGTCCTGAGAAGGGATCATTTTATATCAAGCAATAAATCAAAATGAACAAGATGTAGAGCACCCAAAATACCAGGCAGATTCTGTGAGATTCTGGAGAGGGTAAGGCAAGGAGCATTGTCAGAACTAGAGCTACATCTGACTTCTGAGGTCTGCACACCAAATGGCCTGGAAGGCAGTGATGTCATTCATTACCACCCAGGAAGGATGAGGTGTTTGATCATTGCTTACAAACTGGGTATTAAGAACACAGGCAGCCTGCAAGTATATATTTCTCATGCGTACCTTCCAAGGAGGCAAGGTCTAGCACTGAAGAATATATCCTCAATCAACCTCTGTAGCTTGGCCCCCGCCCCGTACTATTCCCATATTATGGACATTGGCTGCTCTAATAGGCATGGCGGACTAACATTTTTGCACTAAGGCCTCTTGTAGAAACAGAAGCTTCTGGGAAGAGTCAGGCTACAGAGGTCCCCAGGACCTCAGTCACAACAGCATGGGCAGTATCTCATATTTTGGAAAGAATGCTAAAGTGGAGAGCACAGGTAGCACAATTCACAATTCAGATTGCCACTTTCCAGAGAAAATGTATGAGATTCAGGACAATTCCCCAGGCACCTGTCCTCAGTGTGCTAACCATAATAGCCTGCCTATCTGCATTCCAATCAGCATTCCTCAGTTCAGTCCTCAGTTGAGGGAAGGTTTTGTTTGTTTGTTTGTTTGTTTTAGCCTGGAGCTACCAGGAGTTTAACTTTAGTGGTCTAGGGAAATCTGACTTTCCCTTTTCTAACTACCTATATTTTTGAGGCTTCCATCTTTACCTGTTGTACTGATAAATTTAAACCTCTCTTTGGAAACCAAGTATTCTTTTTACATTTAAATAGATCGACAATTAAACCTGAATAGTGCTATGCTAGCAAAACTCAAGCCCCCAGCAGTGTGTGATGTGAATCTCCACTTTAAAAAAGTTGTACACAGGAGGGACCAAGACAAATAAACTAAAGTGGCATGGTGGTTAAAGGCACTGGACTCCCACATGGCCAACCACAGTTCAAGTCTCGGACCTGGTGGCTTGCTTTCTCACTTCCTCTCTGTCTCTCTCTGATCAAACTACAAAATAATAGTGATAATAATAATAATAAATAAAATAATTAAAATAATTACAAAAATATTTTTTAAAAAAGAAAAAGAGTCGGGTTCAGGTTGGAAAAATGACTGAAAATATTAATGTCAACTCAGACAAGGACTTGTTTCAGTTGAGTTCACTATTTCATCAGCAAATAAACATTTCAGAAAATACTTGAGGGGAATGTATGGAAGAGTGCAATTGCCTTTTGAGAAGCAGTTAGTGTTAGTGTTTGGAAGTGAAATTTACATGTGGTCATAAACTCACTAAGTTGGAGAAACAAATTCTGGACTCCTTCTTCAGATAGATATGGACAGGAGGAAGGACCTCATATGTCCAAGGTTCAGCATCCGAAGTCCTTTCTAGGTCAGTTATAAACATCTGCCAACATCTGCCTCCATATTCTATGGGTCTTTATGACAACAGGCCTATCTTTAGGCTGCCAGTGGGACAACATTTTCAAGGTAAACATTTGTTTTCACTCATTTTATTCCTAATCTTCCTAATCTACTGAAATCTTGGAAAAGGCTTTCTATGTGAAGGGCCCTTAGGCTAAGGAACATCAATAAAGAACAAAAAATAAAATTTCTAAACTTTTAAACAGATTTTTGTAATCTCAGGTAGAAACAATACTCTTGAAGTTTTGAAATCCATTTCCAAGTGTCAGACAGTTGAGATAGAATTAGGTGTTTTAAAAGTTGTATCCACTTGTTTTTATTATAATTTTGAACTACCTTCAAATAATGAAAGATAAAACCTGAAATATCTGCCATGAGTTATTCAGAAGGGCAGAATATATATTTATCTTTTTAAAATTTTTTTCTTTTAAACCACCACTCTCCCAAACAAATAACATGCACAAAGCCTTGAGAGCAGACACAGTGAGGGCTTAAATGCATTGTGTCTCTGAGAAGTTTCAAGTCATTTCCCTTTCTCTTCTGTACAAGTCCCATATAAGTTTGAGGGAGAGGTGAGTTATTTAGAAAGTTTGACTAGGCTTTTCAGGGAAGTCCCTGCTTTGTGATCTGAGTGGTTGAGTAGTGTAATGGAAACCTTAGTCACCACATCAAGTCAATTCTCTATCTTACTTCCTCTTTAGCACTGCTTTTCAATACAGTGATTACTTTGTACAGGTTTCAAGGCACTCAAGAGAGTTGTAAACCAATAGCTCTTTTTAAAAAAAATATTCAGGTTGTTTCTTCTGCTTTATACCCCAGGGCTACTCTGCTGCTGTCTTATGAAATGCCCAGGGACATGTTTAGCTCCCCTGTTCCAGACCATTTCAGCTGTCACCCTCCCACCTGACGGGCTCAAGAGCTATGTGTGTTGGGTCTTGGCCCTGCCCTATCCCATGGTGACAGCATGATGTCCAGGGACAAATGGGACTCACACATGTGCAAACTCTCAGCACAAAAGTATTAATTCCCTATGACAGAATATTTGAACAAGAAGGGGATGAGATTCAAAGAACAAATTCTGTGCTTCTTCTCCTGGGTGGAAGGATATAAACCTGATTTTATGAGGCTTATAGTATGGAGAAATTCGACGTTGAAGAGGTCAGATGCATTGTGTTGGGTTGTCAGAAAAGTGACAATGCATTTTTTTTTAAGAAAAACATACAAAATATGTCATGACTTGTCTGCCAACCTAGTATATTGGAATACCATCTTACAGTTTATTCCCACAGTATCTTACTCTTGCTCCATGGATCACACTGCCTAACCAAGTACCTACACTCAAGCTCTTTGTTATGTGATGATGTCACAGTTACAAAGATGTACATCAATAGTTGAGTGAAAGGATTTACATTTTCCTGTGCAGTAACAGTAAAATCAGAATGATGCATGAAGAATAAAATTATGAGAATTAATAACTGTTAGAACTCTTAAAAATGAAAAGGACAGAGAGCAAATGTTTTGCATATATGATGCTAGGTCAATCACATATCAACATAGAAAAGACATGAATTTCTTTGTCTTTGTTCATAAGCCAAAAGATGTATTTAGTCTCCGTGTTGCAGAAACGGACTGTGGAGAAACCAAGCACCACCCAGAGTAGGACAAGTTGGATTTATTATGTTGGCAGGCCCAGAGGAGTACAAACTTCACAGTCTAAGTCTTGACTTGAGGAATTGACATAGGTTATATAGTCAGGGTTCATGGATGTTGCAGATGAAAGAAACCAGAAAAGTCTCTAAACAGTTGCCAAGCAGCTTGTAACATTCCCCAGTTCCTAGAGTCTGACAAGCTCACCATTTACAAAGGTGGAACAGAGATACTTCCTGTTTGCAAGCAGCTTTTAGAAAAACAGATCCATCTCATCCAGAAAGAGACAGAGAGAGAAAGAAAGGGAGAAAGCACTCCCAGTGGGGTGTGGTCATATCATCATCCTTCTCGTCCATTTCACCATCCTTTCAGGATTTGGAAAAAGTACACACATGCACCTGGTGTGTTTTTCAAGACACCAGATCCAGGACTCAAACTGTACAGTCAGCCACGTAGATCTGACTCCCTTAAACACCAGGCCATGACACTGGCCCAAATTTTGGTTTTTACTTCACAGCATAAACAAAACTTAACTTCAGATGTAGTCAATGTTTAAATACAGAAAGGGAAATAATGTATTTTTTCCCTCCACCAGAAAATGGGAAATTATCTTTATAATAACCTTCAAAATTAATATAAAGATTTATGAAGCAGGGCATAAAATACAGTAGTCACCAAGAGAAAAAAATGATTAATTGATCTCTATTGAGATTTTAGGCTATAGGTTAAGGTAAATTCTGTGATTTTTCCTGAAATTACATTCTTTCTTTTTCTCTTTTTTATATTTCTCCCAGTTCAGCTTCCCTCACTGACTTACTCATTTCTTCTGGAAACTTTTGCTGAATAAATCACTTACGAAAATCCTTGTCTCAAAATTTGACTCTGTGAATATTTGACTTGAGATATGAAAAAATGTTCGTTATAATGTAATCAAGGAATTGGACATTATTACCACACTAAAACATATATACTAAAGAATAGCTAAAATGAAAATTTGATTCACATTAATTACTGTGTCTTTTGCCATGCAGAAACTTCTTAGTCTGATGTAATCCCACTTGTCTATTTTGGGAATTATCGACTGTGCTTTGGGGATCTTATTGCAATCTTCCCTACCCCAATGTCTCCCAGAGTTTCCCCCATGTTTTCTAGGAGCAGTTTTATAGTTTGAGGTCTTAGATTTAGATCTTTGATCCACTTTGACTTAATTTTTGAATATGGAGGATTTACTGCCGAGTGAGGCAAGCCAGGATATGAAGGAGAGACATTGTATGTCCCTGCTTAATGTATACTGAGTGCCCACACTCTATGACTGAAATTGATTAACTAAAGGATATACAAATACAATAAATGGGTGTAAATACCAGATACAGTGTGTGTGGAAGAGTAGGGCCTGAGTAAGGTCATTTAGAAGAAAAATAGGGAGGCAAAGCATTAATGGGACAAGGAAATGTGGTATTATTTGTTGAAGATATTTTATAGTTTAACCTACTGGACTAGGGAGAAATGTTCACATAATGAAATATTCACTTTGTAAGCTAAAAAAGGTAATTGAATGTATAAAAAAGTGAAATTAAAAAAAAAATTATAAAAAAAGGAAAGCAGCTCCATGAGTGGAGTCTTTCTGCCAGAGATCTTTCTGATATTCTATGCACAAGTTCAGATTTACACTGAGAAACTACATGCTTATCTCTGAAAGTAAGCTTCATTTTAAAATATCCATTGAAAAACACTGTAAAATTGCTTCCAAAACCAAACATTGATGTAGAGCAAAACTGTACATCACAAGTTGTTCAACTTCTAAAGCTAAGTAAATGGTACAAATAAACAAACGAAAAAAGAAAATTTGAAAGAGCAGAAGAGCAGAAAACATCAAGTGTTGACAAGAATGCTAGACAATCAGAATTCTCATTCTCATTGCTAGTGGAAGTGTAAATTGGCACAAGTATTTTGAAAAATGCTTTTTAATGTCTTCTAAAGCTAGACATACTAATATCAAATAACCCAGTAATTTATTTCTGCATTAATGACCAAGGAAAGTATATATAATAGGATTTCAAAAAGTTCATATATTTCTGCCATGAGAGCTGAAATCTAGTGCTTTCAGGGATAAGAGCAATGAAGATGTTCTTCTGAGAAGTCATCCTGGTAGAGCTCCCTCTGTCCTTTTCTCTCTCTCTGTCTTTTAGTTTTTAAAAATTTTCTTTTTTAAAATTAATAAATAAATAATTTTTTGTTTGATATTTTCCTTTTTTCTCCTTTTTCTTTCACTCTTTCTTTATCTTCTTATCCTTTTTCTTTTACTTCACCCCTTTGCTGCTCAGTCTCCATGCACTGAGTGTCTAGACATGTCTAAGTATAAAGTAACCAAGCATCTGAATACTATTAGGGTCTTCATATTCCTCAGTTACCACTGAATGAATTCCCACTGAAGGGAGACAATTAATTGCCAAAGAGTTTGCAGACTACCTCCTTCTGTGCACCTCTGATTGCTCAGATTGAACTTCTAGAAATTAGGAAGAAATTAATAACCCATCAGATGACTAGAAATCAATGCAGAGGCACAAGAAATATCAGAAACCTAGAAAATACTTCTCCCCCAAGTGAAAAGAATAGCTTCTTTTTATCCACAGACAATACAATGGAACTCATAGAAATATCTGATAAAGAATTTAGAACATTCATAGTGACAAAGCTAACAGAGATAAAAGAGAATAGAGACAACAAACTCCAGGTAAAAGGAGCCATTGAGTTCCAGGAAGTGAGGAAGTTCCTGCAAGAGCTGAAAGAGGAAATAACACACCATTAAAAGAATTAAATGGAACTGTTGGAGATGAAGGCTATAATACAGAAAGTGAAAATCTCTTTTGAAAGTGCTAAAAGCAGACTAGAGCATACAAAAAATCGAATCTCAGATATACAAGACAGAATCACTGGACTAGTAAAATTCACCACAAAGACTGAGAAAATAGCCCCCCAAAATGAGAATAACATATGAGAAATACTGGATACCATTAAACATCCAAACATCTGGATAATCGGTATCCTAGAAGGTGAAGAGACTGATAAGGGCATTGATAATCGATTCCATGAAATCCTGGAAGAAATCTTTCCAAACCTAGAGAGGCACTCAAAGATCCCGACCTAAGAAATACAAAGGACTTAAATAGGCTCAACCGAAGAAGATCTTCTCCAAGACACATTATAGTTAGAATAACCCAAACCACAAAAACAAGACACTGAGACTTGCACAGGAGAAACTTCAAGTTACCTACAAAGGCTATCCCATCAGG
>NW_006205909.1:0-1068 GCF_000334495.1 Tupaia belangeri chinensis
TATTTCTGAAATATTAATGGATATCAAAATCCATCTTAAAAAAGTATAACACAAAAAACATAGAGCAAAGAAGGAATTTTAACAGACACTTCTTATTAAAAAGATGAAGTATGTGGATGCTCAGTTCCATTCACAATTACAAACATTCACATTAAAATATTAATTGAATATTTTTTCACCCATCAAATTAATTTCACCCATAAAATTAATAGAATAATACTTTTGATAATTTTTCATTTAGATTTTTGCAATAAGGGTTGTGCCAAAAGGAAACAAAACAAGACAAAAAGTGAAAAGTCACCCCCCAGGGAGAATGATCATACTGCAATCTCTTCTCTTTTATTTTCCCCTCAGGATTTGGGACATGCACATGTACAAAGCTGACATGTTTTTCAAGCCTCCAGGTTCGAGACTCCAACCACAGTGCCAGCCATAAGGGATCCAGTGTTTTAATCCCCACTCTTCCAATTGTCTTTTCATAAATAGTTATGACAAAGGTGTAAGAAAACCTATACATTTTGGTGGGAGTATAAATTGAGGCAATATCTAAGGGGTGGTTTTAACACCTGGGACATGACTTTTGCATGTAGAAATTAATCCATTTTTTCCTATAGTTACTCCCACTCACAAACACAAAGACAATCATTACAAAGTCCTTTCTATGGTAACAAAAGATAAGAAATAACTACAATGTACATCAAAAGGAGTATTAATAAATCAAGGATGATACTTTAATGCAAACACCGATTTAAAATCTGCAAGGGACTACAAAAATTTGTGGTTTATTTGATGTGAAATATTGATATTTATATAGTTTTCCATATTATGCATTTTCATAAACCTTTTGATCAATTTTACATGTAATAGTTACTAAAATACAGAGCAAACTAAAATTTAGGAGGTGAATACTGTATGCTAAGGATGACAACGTTTTCATTAACAGCAGGATAACACATATTACATAAACAATCACAAGATATTTTTAAATTGCATAATATTTGTAGTCTCCGTATAAAACTTATTCAGATGTTAGAAACAGAAGGAAAAGCTAGCAATATCAATAGTACT
>NW_006205910.1:0-6016 GCF_000334495.1 Tupaia belangeri chinensis
GGAGAAAAAAAATAATAAAGATTTGAGCAGGTCAAAAACTATATGATCACTTCAATCCATGCAGAAAAAGCATTTAACAAAATTTAAAATCACCTCATGACTAAGACTCTCAGCAAAATCAGCACAGAAGGATAATTTCTCAGCAAAATAAAGCCATCTATCAAAAACCTATAGTGATTGGGGGAAATCTGAAAACTTTTTCACTAAAAGCTGATACAAGACAAGACTGCCCACTTTCTCCACTCCTTTTCAATATAGTACTGGAAGTCCTAATCAATGTGTTCAGACTAGAGAATGAAACAAAAGTAATTCCAATACAGAAAAAAAGAGTTTAAATTACCTCTATTTGCAGATGACAAGTTGTATACACAGAAGAATCAAAGGTTTCCATGAAAAAACTCCTTGAAGTAATAACTGAATAAATTGGCAGGATAGAAAATAAACATAAAAATGTAGCATTTCTAAATATGAACAATGATCAGGATCAAACATTTCCCAGTTATTAAAGATGCAGTCAAGGTGTGAGTCCAGGGGGGGGGGGTGGTTATGTAGTTATTTTCCATGCCTCCTGTAAATAAAAGAAAGAATGACAGAAGGGGGAGTAGGCAACCTAGAGGCAGAGGCTTCTCCTGGAGTATCCCCCTACACAATGAACGAACCAGTGTGAACAAGCTAGGCATTTCTGACAATTTGTCCCCATCAGTTTGCTTATAGGAACTGGTAGATGACCATGCACCCTTGGCCTTTTTGGTGCATCCTGAGATCTTTGGAGTATCTCTTGCTTTTATAGCATTTCATTCTAGAATTAGGATCTCACCCAAGGCATCCCTTGAAGACAAGCTAAGCTCCTGGACTGGCCTGGGAATCCACAGATTGCTATTGTCCTTTTTCATCCCTGGGACCATTTTCTTGGCTGAACATCTTCAGCCTGAGAGACTCCAGGATCCTTGGAATCCTTCTGTTAGCTATGACCTATTCTTCATCTGGTTTTACCTTACAGAGGAGAAACATATAGTTTATCCCAAGACAGTCATTTGATATGGGCATCTCCTTTAAGACTCCCATTTGGTTCTAAAATGAAAACAACTCCAGGCACTGGAAGAACCAAGAGTGAGTCATCCCCCCAGAAAAAGCCATTCTAGTGAAGGACAGAGAAAATGGTCTAGGAAGGGAAGATCTGAAGAAGACAGGGAGCTCGCTGGGAACTGATCCAGTGAGTTAACCAAAACCAGCAGCCAGGAGTTGACCCAAAGATGTCCCACAGGAGCAGGGAGAGGAATGAGGGCACACATGGCCCTGTGGCTTCAGTAGCCATGTGCTGAACAGGGACCCCCAGGAGCCTGGTATTGGCACCCTGGCATGGGCTAGCAAGTGCTGGCCCAGGACTCTGCATCTATTTTCAGACCCCCCCAGGGCTGTAGGCAAGGGCCCAGGTGTCACAGACAATGAGGACCCATAAGGCAATGGAAGGTCAACCTCAAGTATGACCACAAGGAGCTACAGAAGCACCTGAACCTGGAGGAGTGCACCCTGGAGCAACTTATGCACCTGTATGACTGCCAGAAAGAAGAAATTCCAGGGCTGGAGATCAATGTAGACATGGAGAGTGATAATACCTGGGCTGTGGGTCAAGGGGCTGCTGATTGACTGCTATAAATCCAATGAGGCCTTCATCTATGACATTCTGGACAAGATCTGGGGCATGCAGAAGCTGAGCACACCCCAGAAGAAGTAAGGGTCCTGACCCAAGTGATCAGTGGCTCCCACAGGACAGTTGCTGACCCCAGACCTCATAGTAACAGCAATACCAGGAGACCCTACCACTAGTACTGGTGCAATGAGCAGGGGGTCCTCGTGCCCCTGCCCTAGGGGCTTCTTTCTCTGCCCCTCCTTTTTTAAAATTGTTATTTAATTGATGGAACTTTTTGTGTTTTTATATTGACTCTGCACCTTGGGCTCTTTAATAAAGCTAGGATATGCCTTTGGTAAGAAGGAGAAGGAGGAGGAGGAGGAAGAGGAGAAGAAAAAGAAGAAGAGGAGGAGGAGGAAGAATAGGAGAATAAGAATAAAAGGAGGATAAGAAGGAGGAGGAGGAGGAGAATAGAAGGAGAAAAAGAAGAAGAAAAGGAGGAGGAGGAGACCACGATGATGACAATGGATGACGACAGGGAGAGAGAAAGAAAGAGAAGTCTGGAAGAAAATTGCCTGTCATTGTGTTGAAAAAAGACAGAGGTCTCATAGTGGTATATCAGTCAAGAAGGAAAACACGTATAAACTTAAATTGGGCAAAAGTGATAGGCACATTTTCCCCAGGAATGACTGAGGAAGCATTAATGGTTTAAAGAGAGAAGTCATAGATAAGTTACATATTTTCCCTGGTCTTATATAGCACTTTTCCTGATAGGCTTGGTTCTTGATTATATCACTCCAAAATTCTTACAAAAGCTACAGAAACAACATCCCTTTTGTTTACATTTTAAAGCTAGTTGACTTAGGTCATGAGAAGGTTATAAGCAAAATTCTTGTCTCATAAATAAGTGGGAATAAATGTGGCTGTCTATGAGGGGAAGTGCTTTGATCCTGAAGCAGAAAAACTTGTTAGAAAGAATTGCAGAGGTCCAGGTGTTGGAGGTGAGCGGTTCCCCCTGGGCCTCAGAAGAGTATTCACGAATAGAAAAGTCTACTTATGAAGTGAAGAAGTCTGTAAATGTGTTTCTCCCTAGAATGACAATGGAAACAACATAAATGGAGGCACATACCAGTTCCCTGACATATGTCCTATGTATCCTGGCCACTAGATTCTAAGGTTCTTAATTATTTCTTCCACAAATTTGGCCTCCAACAGGTATAGAAGCAATAGGAGTCCTCACAATAGTCTGAGCGGATCCTACAAATGTTAAGTATAACCAATGCAATGTGAACTAAGAAGTGTTTTGGGAAGCAGGAGTATGAGAAAGGGAATGACATTAAAGCAATGAGTTATAAATACACACCTATAAGAATGCATAAAGTATAAAAAATGATATAAAGTCAATTCAGGTAAGAAACTGAAATAATCACTCATCATTGATGATGAGAATACAAAATGATACAGTCCTTTTGGAGAACAGCTAGGGAGTTCCTTTCATTTTTTAATTTGCAAGAGAGTACATAGCTCACCAGGGAAACAGAGATGGAAAGCAAGAAAGTACCTCCATTGGCATGGTGACAGCACAATCTCTTCTCCTTCATTTCTCCATTTTAGTGTCATGGGCATACACAAACCTGTGCTTGGCATGGTTTTCAAATCGCTGAGACTGAGACTTGAACCATGCAGCCGGTCATGTGTGTTCCAGCAGCTTTAACCTCAATGCCACCAGCTCCTAATAATACTAAACTTGGACCTATGCTGTCACCCTGTTTGCCACAAAGTTTCCAAAGTAATGAGAAGCATTACTATTACACATAGACATAAATAGCATACATAACTGGTCACTATGGCTTATTCATAACAGTCCAAAATGAAAATCATTGATATGCCCTGACTACATGAATGCTCAGTGTAGTGTATCCACACCATGCAAGATTACTCAACAGGAATAAAATTAACAAATTACATGACTATTTAAGTGACTCTCCAGAAAATGATGTGAGTTGGAAAGTCCAATCACAAAATCTTAGGTAATTTATGATCCTATTTATATGACATCTTTGGAATGACAAATTTATGGAAGTGGGAAAGAAACTCATGGTTTCAAATAGGAATGGCCATAGTGGTAAGCAGAAGAAAAGTGGGATGTTGTTACAGGGCAACAGAAGATAAATTGTGTGATTAAAAGCATTTGTATTTAAAAAAAAAAAAAGCATTTGTATTTTTACTAAGTCAATAGGGAAATATAACTACATATGAAACAAAGTACCACCCCCCCAAAAAAAAACATACACATATACAGAAACATACTAATAAGTAAGTACTAATAAAACTGGCGAGATGCATATAGGTGGGTAGATTGAGTGTATTCTTGTCAATATTACAGTTATAATATTTTCATGTATTTGTGCTTTTATCAAATTATAAAAGAGTAAGCACAGCTCTTTAGCAGCCCTTCCCACAAGGCCAGCTCTGGGGCTGCACTTCCCCTGGCTTGTCTGAGACCTTGAAATAACCTGTGTGTTTGGTCTTTTACTTCGGTTTTCACAGGAGAAAACTGAGGCCCATAAAGGTGAAGTGACCTTCCTAACACATAGCTAGCAAGTGGCCAAGGTGGCACTGTACTGTAGGGGAGGGAGCACTTACCTTTGGAACAGCAGGCCCAGGGTTTGTTGGGAGGTGGAGAACTTTGGGTAGGTGCACAGGAAGTAGGCAATGTAGAAGGGGTTGCCCTACCCTGAAGGTCCCCACCTGCATGTCATTCAGAATATAGGGTGATGTATTTCCCCACTGGGATGGGATGATGGAGGGACAGTTAACTCAAACTGATCTCCAGGCGCATGCAAACACTGGTACTCATAACGTGAAGCAAAAACAAAACACAAAGCATTTTACTCACATATTCCTACAAAAACATGAAAACTGATTTTGCATCTCATCAAGAATAAGCTGTATGGTGGGGTGAAGGAGGAGAGAAGGCTCAGCCTCTTTGTGGTGGGTCCCATGAATCACTGAAGAATAGCCCTGGGAGAAACCCTGAGAATCTTTAGGGCAGTATCTGGACAGAAGCCTCCCAGACATCTCCAGGCCCAGCTTGTGGAGACTCCTCCACTCTGCACTTACTTAACCCAGCTTGACTCCTCTTGTCCGCTGTATGGGTAATGATCCTTTACCCAGACAGAGGGAAAATGGGTCCCCACTGACCATGGCAGTCTCCTGGAGCTGTCAGCAAATAGAAGCAAGTCCAGGAAGCACCTGAGCCCTGCCTGCCCTTGTCATTCTTTCTGCCCCTGTTACCTTCTGATCCTGAATCAGGCAAATAGCAGTGTCCTCACAAAACACAGTCCTGGAATGAAAACAGATGACAGCCCAGAGATCAAGGATAATGAGAAAAACACATACAGGTATGAATGCTCAGTGTAGTGTATCCATACCATGCAAAATTACTCAATAGGAATAAAGTTAACAAATTACATGACTATTTAAATGACTCTCCAGAAAGTGATGTGAATTGGAAAGTCCAATCACAAAATACTAGGTAATTTTTGATCCCATCTATATAACCTCCTTGGAATGAAAAATATATGGAAGTGGGAAAGAAACTTGTGGTTGCAAATAAGGATGGCCATAGTGGTGAGCAGAAGAAAAATGGGATGTGGTTAAAGGACAACAGAAGATAAATTGTGTGATTAAAAGCATTTGTATTTTTACTAAGTCAATAGGGAAATAAACCTACATATAAAACAAAATACCAAAAACTAAACATGCACATATACAGAAATATGCTAATAAGTACTAATAAAACTGGTGAGATGCCTATAGGTGGGTAGATTAATTATATTCTTGTCAACATTGCAGTTATGATATTTTCATGTATTTGTGCTTTTGTAAAGTTATTAACAAAAGAAAGCACAACGCTTTGGCAGACCATCTCACAAGGCCAGCCCTGGGGCTGCACTTCCCCTGGCTCATCTGAGACATTGAAATAACCCTGTGTGTTTAGTATTCTTTTACCTCAGTTTTCACAGGAGAAAACTGAGACTCATAAAGGTGAAGTGACCTTCCTAACACATAGCTAGCAAGTGGACAAGCTGGCACTGTACTGTAGGGGAGGGAGCACTTACCTTTGGAAAAGCAGGCCCAGGGTTTGTTGGGAGGTGGGGAACTTTGGATACATGCACAGGACGTAGGCAATGTAGAAGGGCTTGCCCTGCCTGAAAGGTCCACACCTGCATGTCATTCAGAATATGGCCTGATTCACTTCCACACTGGGATGGGATGACTGAGGTACAGTTAACTCAAAATGATCCTCAGCCACATGCAAACTCTGATACTCATAACATGAAGCAAAAACAAAATACAAAGTGTTTTTCTCACATTTTCCTC
>NW_006205910.1:6757-7588 GCF_000334495.1 Tupaia belangeri chinensis
ACAAATATCTGCAGAATTAGGAAAGGTCCTCACTCTGGAGTTTCCTGAGCCCAAATCCTTGGAAGTTGAGATGGAGCAAAACATCTGTCTCTCTCAAAGGGCTTCTGCTAAGGGAGGTAAGTAGAGGCTATTTCTGGAATGTGGGTGACTAGTTATCAGGATTCCAAGTGCTGTTGGGATCTATTGTCAATGAACTCAGGCCACTTCCTGTGGTCCCTTTTTCCTGGGCTATTCAGATCTTATTTCCCCAAGGTCTCTTCTGGGCCATTGACTACTCACACTCATCCCATGCTGTATCCACAATTGAAAACAGCTATATCATACAGCCCACCCACAGAAATATGGAAGTTTCTGAGCTCTGAAAAAGAACTAGGATCTCTGCTGGATCCTCATTTTTAGGGCAATGACCTGGACGATCCATTTTGCCTCTCAGGGCCTCCCCTCTCTACCCACTTGTGCAATGGAGATTTTTCCAGCTTCTGCTTTTAGGGTTGTCACCAGGTATGTGTACCTCTAATACCTATATAATCCATGGACTGGTACCACATATAGCAAATGCATAAACTTACAACTGGGAGAATTACACAAAACGGTAGGAGGTAGCATATAATACAACGTCAAACAGTCTGAATTCTGGTCTGTAATATATGAAAAGTCATTTTTTGTTTTCTTTCTCTTGATTTTACTTCCTAGTCTGCACCATAGGAAGGTTGTAATTAACTGAAATTCAGATACTGACCCTCTGATATAAAATTTATCAGTATTTTTCCATTTTATTTAGACTTAAAGGGGCCGACAGGTGGCATGATGGTTAAGATGCTAGTCTCACAC
>NW_006205910.1:7772-8748 GCF_000334495.1 Tupaia belangeri chinensis
AATTTATTTACTGGCCCCAAAAAAAAAAAAAGAAAAAAAAAAAAAAAGACAAAAAGAATAAAAGGGAATCATCTACTTAGAATACGTTGTGTTGTGTTTGTGGTTTCTGTCTTGTTCCTTCCCTTCTCTGTTTATTTGATCTACCTCATCCCTAAATGTTAGGAATCAAGTTCAGAAATTTCATTTGCTCGATGGTAAGGCTCCAGTGGTAAAGAATTAACAGGAAGCCCAAGACAATAAACAAGAATTTAGATTCCATTCCAAACTGAAACCTGCCAATAACTCATGATCTCAGAAAATGATCCTCCTTCAGGAGGGTCTTAGTTGAGACCACAGCCTCATTCTCCTAAGAGACCTGGAAGGAAAAGCAACTAGCTCAGTTGGGCCTGGGTTCTGGTCCATGCTCTCAGATATTACAAGATTTTTGTAAGCTTCAAAATGTGGGGTAATGTTGTCTCACAGAAAAAGAGGTCAGTAGTGACTTCCAGGCCCAGAGGCCTGACTCTACCATGCTCCCTCTCTCCTTTCTCCTTCTAGAATTCCTCCACCCACACTGGCTGTGTTATAACTATTTCTCTGGTCTAATTTACCTTTTCAATCTAGTCTCCGGACAGCTAAGCCTTTACCCTGGGATATAGCTCATGGACATGCATATGGTTGGCTTCACTGATCAGAGCAAAACTGTCACCTCATTGAGGCCTTTTACACCTGCCCATCAAGTAGCCCCAAGCTCTCCCTCAGAACACCTGCTTAGTTTCACTTGACTGCTTTGTGTTTTTGTTCAACCCACTTCAGACAGTAAACTCTTGCAGGCAGAAATTGTGGTCTTTAGTGCAACACCCAGGCTAAACGCTATGCCTGTACAATGCTCAGGACAGCTTCTAAATGAGTAAGTGAAAGTATCTTAGACCTATCTCACTAACTTTGAGTAGTTCATATAATGGAGATGGATAATCATCACAGAAACTGCAGAATG
>NW_006205910.1:8871-10581 GCF_000334495.1 Tupaia belangeri chinensis
TCTTTGTTTGACAGTCCTCAAGGCAGTGGCTCTCCAAGGGCTAAAGTAGGTAAAACAGGAGGATTAGAAGGTCCCAGGTAAATCTAGAACTCAGGAGCATCCTCTGCCTTTCTCATTGATACTGCTGTCTTAGACAGTCCAGTTCACACAAGGCCTCATTCCCGTCAGACCCTAGATGAATGGTCCCATGTTCAGCCACATTCTGCACTACACTACTTAGTACCCCAAACCCCAAGGCTGCTCTCTGCTCTGAGGAACCCCCAGAAAGTAGAAAGTATTTCCAAGGATCTCAGTGCATAATGAGTCATCATTAGATAACCAAATCCAACAGTCACTTCTCTGAGCCTGTGCAGTTCTTCAGGTAACTCATTCAATGCATTCCCATCTTTATCCATTTTCTGTTTTTGTATCTGAATTTCCACTGGGCAATTTACTTTAAAATAAGGCTAAGAAGTCCAACACCAACGTGCCAGCATCAGGTGAGAGACTCCCTGCTGTCATGACATGGTGGGAGGCATCTCATGCCAAGAGGGTAAGCTTCTGTCAGCTCAGGTTCTCTCTTCCCTACAAAGCCGTGAGTCCCACAATGAGGTCCTTACCAAGATAACTGCATCTGATCCTAATATTTCTCAAAGGCCCACCTCCCAAAACTGTAAACATTTGAATTTGGGGTTAAATTTTCCACACATAAAACCTAGGACACACATTTAAACTACAGCAATCTTACTTTGGAGGAGGCATCTGTGTTCTCCTCTCCTGTGACCCATTTGCACTGGGGAAGGGAGCTCATTCTAGTTTTTAGTGCCCAAAGTGGTTATGCCGGACTAAGTTTTGAGGTTTTCCTAGGGAATTCTGACTCAGAAAGACCTGAGGACCTTGGGAACCCATCACCATCAGCTTGGGATTTTCACACTTCCCTATGCTGAGGTCCAGGCATGTTGCTGAGGGACTGGATATGAAACCTCCACCTCTATTCTTTCTCCCTCATTATTTTCCAGTAACATCTTTTATTCTGAAGCCACCTGTAAATTTAGCATGTGTGTCTCTGTGCACAAGTGGCAATGTCAAAAGACAATGACCTCTTCTAGAGTGGGATGACCAGGGTTCTCCTAGCATCTTAGGGGCTTTTATCCCTAAATCACATCACATGGGAGCAGGTGAGCCCTGGCTCTGGAAGCTGAAAACTTCTCTCCAGCTTTGAACTCTGCTCATCTCATGTGCTGAGACTATCTTTCTCCAGGAATGTTTCTCATTTCTCCTGTGAAGTGTTGGGCTTCATCCTGAATAAATTATACTCAACCTAGACAGGGTCTAAACTCCCTTCCTTCTTAGTTGGGAGTGTGTGGGGCACTGCTGATTTAATCTGAAAGTTACACTGAATAAGACTAAAAACAAACAAAAAATATCTAAACAACTATTACAGTACTGAAGTATTATGTGTGTATCAACAATGAGGGCAGACTTTGAAAAATATGTGCTTACTTTGTAAGTAAACTTTTATTTGAAAATGTTACTGTTATGCTCTTATAATTTAAAATATAAGTATTATTTTTAAAAATTTATTTAAACTTATTTATTTACATTGACTGTACATCATTACACCATTCAAAATGAGATTATTTTATCCAGAATACACTGTATATTAGCTCAGTCAAGCATATCAACATAAGTGTTACCATCAACAAATAATTTTCCATTTCTTGTTTCCTG
>NW_006205910.1:12969-14980 GCF_000334495.1 Tupaia belangeri chinensis
TATATATATATATAAAAGAAAACCGTGCAGTGCACAAGTGCCGTGCAAAATGGCTAGTTCACAGGCGACATAAAGGTCCCTCTTCAAGAAGGCCTATTCTGTTCCCTTTTGCCTCTCCTGGGTTGGGGAATTGGAAAATTTTTGTCAATAGCATGCATGATTAAGCCACTATGCAGTATATTCTGGATGGGAAGCCACATTTTGTATGCTGATATTAGGGAATGAATGTAAATTAATTAAGTTTAAGAAAAAAGTTTCAGGATAAAGAAAACCTAAAACTGTTTTTCTTGAAATTAAAAATAAAAAGCATTAAAAAATACCTATTTGATGACTGCAGTGAGCTATATAGCCCCTGAAAGGTGCTACTTCATAGTATGTTCATTCTACTCACTGAGGCATATGCTAAAGTCAGACTTGTGTTCATGGTTATCTATCACCTGTATTTGATATTCAAAATATTTAGATTAAGTAAGATCTTTAGTGAATCAATAAAGTGTGTGTGTGGGGGGTGTGTGAAAGGCATAGAAAGCAACCATTCATACCAGAAATAGGGTGAGAGGAGGATGGGAGACAACAGAGTGTGAGAGATAGGGAATCAAGAATGGGAAAAAAAGCTAAATGTATAGGAAACAAGAAATGGAAAATCATTTGTTGATGGTAACACATATGGTGATGTGCTTGATTGAGCCAATATACAGTGTATTCTGGATGGGAAATCTCATTTTGTATGCTGTAATAATATACAGTGAATGAATGCAAATAAATAAATTTAAATAAAAACAAAAACAAAAAGATGTCAGGAGAATGAAGTTTGTTATGGCCTCATTCAAATTATATATAAGATAAAAATCTCCAGATATGTTTCTACAAATCCTGAGGGAAAACATAAACTTGAGATAAAAAAGTGTAGAAAATAATGTTTGTTATAGTTTGGAGTTTTCAGTGACTTGGGCACATAGAGAACAACTCGAAAAGGCCAGGATCCCCAAGTGGGCATTTCAGCCAAGACAAACTTTCTGGTGGAAATGTAGTGGACTGCTTATCACACCTAAATGCATGAACATCCAGCTATGAGATCCCAGCATGGGTAGGTGCAGGAGAAGTTGGCCCTTCTTAGGTCCAGGGGGGATAGATGTTGACACCATCTGTGGAGATGGACCTGGAGCTCTGCGAGGTCTGGGGAGAATCCAAGGCATTGGTCGATGTCCTGTCCTATGGCTGTAACTTCTTCCCTGCCCCAGCCTAGGCTGATACCTACCCCTCCTTGCAGCTCTTTCTCACAAAAGAATTAGGATGGTGAGCCAAATCCAGTCTCCAGAGTAAGAGAGTCTAGAGGGACAGACAACGCCCATCAAGGCACCTTAAGTAACTTATTTCTAAGTGGTTAATAGATTAGGGCAAAATGTTCTGCTGTGTCCCCAGGGATGGCAACCTGGTAGGGGACCTGCATGGTATATGCCTGGAACTGTGCATAGGAGTGGGCTGGACAGCTCACCTGGAATTCAGTGGACCTTGGCCCCAGCCAGTCTGGGGATATGGGACCATGTCCATACCTTGGCCAAAGCAAATATTGATGGTTGGGGACAAGAGGTGTCAAACTCTTTATATCCATGAATGGGTGGGCTTGAGAGTCCCTTGGAGTTGCGACACTCCAAGGATCTTGATGTCAGCTTGCACATGCCCCAGTTTCTGGGAGCACAGGGTGGGCAGTGGACTGTGGTATGGAAAGGGTGGAGTGAGCACCAGTCTGTGATTTCCCAGTCAGTGGCCATTTTCCAGTTTGTAAATCTATTCCCTAAAACTACAAGTCACTAAGGACAGAGGCTATTGATATTAATGCTTTTTGCCATGGGGCTTGTGTGCTAAGCAGAGAGAGAGAGAGAGAGACAGAGAAAGTGAAGAAAGTGAGAAATCATCTCCCAGGGGTTATGGCCACACAACAATCTTTTCTCCTCCTTTTTTTTTTTTTTTTTTTTTTTTTTTTTTTTTGATGGGGTATGTTTGCACGCGC
>NW_006205910.1:15173-16707 GCF_000334495.1 Tupaia belangeri chinensis
ATTTGGGGCATGCACACATATATGGCTGGCATGATTTTCAGTCTGCCAAGTCTGGGACTCGAACTGTTGTAGGCCATGTTGCAATCCAACATCTTAACCACCACACAACCTGCTGGCCCAGTAGCACCAGTAAGTTTTTGTAAAATTATTTTTCCCCCTTGGTTAAGATAACTGTGCCATTGCCAACACTTTTCAACTTAGCTATTCTGGTATGTCTCATGGTTATCCAGTGTATTATTGCACACATTAAAGGACCTCAGTTGAATAGTTTATGTGAAATTTATTAGTGTATGAATAAGGTGATATGGAGAAACAGTCTTTTCCCACACAAAATATTTAAACCATTTGTCCCAAAAATCTTGAGCCATATTTCCCCCAAGGTCATAGAAATGCTACCCCTTTTTATGCACATATTGGAGCACATATCATATGTTCTATCAGGTCTTTAGTAGACACCATTTGTTTCTTACCCTATATCATTAGCCTTCCATGAACCCAAGTGTTAGAATCAGTGCTTTGGGCTATGAATAAAAAAATAACAACTGAAAGAAGGGGTCAGTCACTCTCACAGTATCTTTGCCCACTATGCTGCCTTGTTTACTTAACTTCCAAGATGGGTATTCTTCCAAGCAGTTCTTTTTTCCAGGTCCTTATCATTTTGTATGATTTCATCCAAAGTAGAGTAGAAATTTGGAGGAAAAATTACCAAAAAATGAGAAGACAGAAGCAGAAAGAGACAGAGAGAAAGAAACAGAGATAGAGAAAAGACTAGAGGAGCCCACTACTACTCATGTTTGTGGGCTGGAAGCTGATTTATCAGTAGGAAATCTTCATTTCTTTTTTCCCTGAAATCACTAGTTCTCAGGATCCGTGAGGAATCTTCTGCCCATCTTTTTGTTTTTTTATACAATTATTTAATTTTAGCTTGGATTATTACCATTATTATTTTAATTTGGACAACGTGAGATGTTAAGTGCAAAAGCAAGCCACCAGGTCTGGGATTTGAACCACAGTCAGCCATGTGGTAGTACAGCACACCTTAACCATCATCCCACCTGGTGGCTCCCCAACATCTTAGCATATGTGTATGAACTGTTACTTTTTTGTATTTGTCGTTGTTTAAGTTAATCATTGTTAAGGTCTTATTATGCCTACTTAGGGACAAGGTAGGCACAAAAAATGCTCAAGAAATGTTAGGTAAATGACAAAGAGAAATGGTAGGCCAGAGTTGCAGAATTCCTTTTACTGCCCAAACCCCCAGACAGAAGTTTCTAGCTTAAGTTAAAGTACAATATGGTATTAAAAAAAAATTATTAGGGGCCAGCAGATAGCATGATGGTTAAGGGCACTGGATTCACACATGGCCAACCACTGTTTGAGTCCTGAACTTAGTGGCTTGCTTTCTCACTTTCCCTTTTTCTCTCTTTCTCTGTCACTCAGTGGTAAAATTAAAATAATAATAACAATAAATGGAACTAACTAAATAAATCCTTCAAAATAATTTTTAAATTAGTTAATTTTATTTCATACTATC
>NW_006205910.1:16731-20248 GCF_000334495.1 Tupaia belangeri chinensis
TTCTGAAGATGTTATCCTCTCCAATATCAGCTTATTTAAAAAGGTGATTATAAAATTTTTAAGGAGCCATATTGAAATTTTAACTCATTGTGATTTATTTCCTCACTATAAAATAAATATTAGAAAGAAGTAAAACTATGGACTTGCTCTAAGTGGTACCTCTTATTGTTATTGAAGCAGCTGGAGTTAGGTCTCAGTGACCACACCAAAGTTCAGGTGCTTGCTGTTGAAGAACTAACATTTGAGAGACAAGTACTGATGAAAAGGAAAGGTAGTTGGGACCAGCAATTAGCATAATGGCTATGTCGCTGGACTCCCATGTAATTGACCACACTTTGAGTCCTGGACCAGGTGGCTTAAACTCACGTGGGGCATGTGTGTGTGCATGCCCAAGATCCCCAGAGGAGAAAAGAAGGGATTGTGTCATGGCCATCACCCCTGGGGTGTGATTTCTGACTTTCTGGCTAGTGCACGCACCCTATAGCCAAAACCTCTCAAAAAAAAAAAAAAAAAGGAAAGGTAGTTTTATTCCAGAAACTTTGACCTGAAAAGATGGTAAACTAATGCTCAAAAGACATCATTTAGGAAAAACTATCTGGCTAATGAGAAACACCTACTGTGGCATCTCTCTGAGAAGAAACAGCATCAAATAAATGCCAACACTGCTAGCACTGCGGTGATGCAAGACTGACAAACTGCAAGAAATAGACTGGAAGCTCCTATTGTACTGAATCTCAGTTTAGAGATATAAAGGATGAGTCAATGATCTGAACATAGAGATGCTCCAGAGTCCTGTACACCACAAAGGAGAAGGGGAGAGGAACTATTCTCCAAAACTACATATTTCATACACCAACCTCAGATCCTGGCACTCTTCAACTGCATAATAAAACTAGCAAGGAGCCAACACTCATCATAGAAAAGTATAAAGTTAAAGCACTTCAGTGAAAACATTAAATTTTCTTCACCAACCTGCCCTAAGAGCTTGGCACTATCTTTAAAGTGAACCAGATGGTAGAGTATAGAATATTATTAGGACCAATCCTACATCTCCACAGTTCTGTGGGTTGAAAGACAATACAGAGGAGTGCAATCCTCTGTTATTGGGAGAAACGAGGGGAACATCCCCAATGACTGAAAACTACCAGCTCTTTTGCGCAATGTAGACCAAGAGCCTTGTGCATTCCCACCCCCACTCGTAGTATGTAGGAAAGTACCAACCCCATCAAAGACTGAGAGATCTGGATATATCCTCCAACTAGCTGGCAGGCCTACACTATCCCTCTTTTCAGACTCAAGTCTCAGGGAATGACTACTTTTCCCCTCTAAGGTCACCTGCAGTGCAGCCCTTCAGAATATCCCTGAACTGTTAAGTGTAGAAAAAGCAGAGAGGAGGGTATCTGAGAAATGGGCACCAGGGGCTGCCATCTCTCTTACATGGAAGATGACAGAGCACTGCCACAGGACATCCATAATCCTGGAGAATACCATCTAGTCACCTAGCTGCTAACATGAGTTATCTTGGATCTTATCAACCACTGGCTGATGCCAGGCACCCTAGATATGCCACACTGGCCCCACTTGATCCTCTGAGACTCAGAAACATATTCTTCAGGAGGCTGCCTTATCAGGGCCACATTCAAGTTTTGTAGAACCCCTGTCCCACAGGCTTTACTGACTACACATCTGGGTTCAAATGTACCCCACCAAATTTAGTTTGCCTCTGGCTCCTTCTAACACCCTCTCCAAGACTACCTTTGAGTTTTGTGGGTCACCCTGAGCCCTCCTAGTCCAGTCACCTAGGCTCTGCTTGGACCTAAAAGACTTGGCTCACCTACAATCATTGTGGGTTATCTCCCCTGAACGCTGTTCAGGCTTAGTTGGACTCACTGGCCTTTGAGCATTGCAAGGCCCCTCACCTGATTCTGTTCCACTTAGATCCACATGTTCTGCCTTCCTTCTGCTTAGTCCTGTCCACATCTTGGCATAGTAGGCTTCCCTACTCAAGCCCCATTTAGATGTACTGGTCTCAAGGAGAGCTTAACCTAAGCCTGGTTAGGACACACTTGGAAGCCATTCTGTGCTGCTAATCTCTGGGTTTTATGAACTTTCCTGCCCACATCTTACTGGGTCTCCACTGGCCTCATCTTAGAGTCTCGCAAGGTGACTTTTCTGGACATGCTCAGTCCTGCTTGTCCTGCCCACCTCTGTACCTCACAGGATCACCACTCCTAGTACCACATGAGTCCTATTTTCCCACTTCTGTCCTTATCCCTCAGAATCCTACAGAAATCATGCCCAAGACTTGCTCACTCCAAACAGTATGAAGTACTCTGCCTAGTGTCCCCTTCCTCTAACAGGTACATACACATTCTTCCAGGGTCCACTGAGCCCTGGTAAATGATTAGCCCTGCACAGGGCCCCATCTGAGTCCCACTAATCCATAGCTTTGGATAGAGGCACAGAGTCCCCTTACCTAGCTCCAAAAACAATCCCCTCCCATCTAACATAATCTTTGATTAAAAATAATAATAATAAAAGAAGAAAGAAAAAAAAACTCAATGAGAATCAATGCTGAAATGGTCAACTACTACTAAATTCCAAGTGGTCAACTTCTACTAAAGGTCACAGTCATATGGAATATAATGTAAAAATACTAAAAAAGAATAGTAATAAAATACCACCACTATGTGGTATTTACTACCATGCAGGTAGATAATGAGGTGGTTAAAGGTACTGGACTTTTACATGGCCAATCGTGGTTTGAGTCCTGGACTGGATGGATTGCTTTCTCACTTTCCCTCTCTCTGTCACTAGTCAAATTGAAAAATAATGTTAAATAAGGTTAAATAAACAAATAAATAGACCAATAAAGAAGGTACTCTTCAAATCAGGAAGGAATACTCCGTGAGATGCCTGAAATCCAAAGGAATACAAGAAACATAAAAATAAATAAATAAAAGTAAAATAAAAACCCAAACCAACAGGAAGGAAATATCTCACTTCCAAAAGAACATACTAACTTCTTTCTAATGACTAAAGTAGATAAAATGATATAACTGTTGGATACCAAATTCAGGAAATTGAATATACCAAAACACAATGAGATGCAATAAAATTTCAGGAGATGAGAAAACCAATGAATGACATGAAAAACCTCCAGAGAGATAATTAGCTTTAAAAAGAATTAAAAAAAAGAGGGGCAGAAGGTGGCATGCAGGTTAAGGTGCTGGATCTCACATGGCCAACACTGCAGTTCAAATCCTGGACCCCAAAGCTTCAAAATCACACATGTTTGTGTACGCTCAAAATTCTGTACAGAGACTAGGGAGGGAATTGACTAATGAGACAGCTGATAAAGGTCACAATATGTAGGCTCAGAAGTTTACACCTTTAAATCAAATTCCCTAGCAACACATATTGGGACCTCATTTGGGTCTGAAAAATAATTTACAACATCAGTTTTTGTTCACAGGTTATATACTAAGGCTAGTATTGGTCTGTTATAGGGTTTACA
>NW_006205910.1:21216-25255 GCF_000334495.1 Tupaia belangeri chinensis
TATGTTGGGATAAAATTTGTTCTGGCAACAACTTGCCATATCATTCTTATTATGGGTCTTTCATAGAAGCTTTAAAAGCCTTTTCAAAAGTGAACAAATGTAGGAGATGGGAAGTCTATCAGGTCAACATGTACCCTGAGAAGATGGTGGGGGTGAAGATGAGGAAATGTCAGGACAATAGTCACTGTCTGAGGCTCATGCTCTCTTTGTAGGAACACTCAATTTATTCTGGGAACATTCTGCTAATACTAAGACATCAGTATTTCCTTCTACTTTATCACAGATGGGCCACAATTATTCAGGTCTTAACCTGTTACTGGAATAACATTGATCATTCTTTTGTCACTATATGTATAACTTCAACAAGCACCATAGATTATATATATTTTATATACTGGTGTTTTTAGTATTTTAAAATTTATTTTCATAAAATATATACTACATAAAATTTATAATCTTTCTTCTTAAGGTTCTAGGACCATCACCACCATCCATCTTCATGAATTCTTTCACCTTGTAAGACTAAACAATCTACAACTATCATACAGTGTCTAATCTTTCCATTCGTCCCACCTGACCCAGCCTCTGGCAACCCATCATTATTTTTGTACTTATCATTACTACTCTGAACATACTATGACTGTTTTTACTGTGGAAAACAGTCATAAAAAGTTTGAAATCTATTTAAAGAAGTTGATTTTAAATAAATAAATAAATAAATAGACCAATAACCAAAAACATTGGTTAAAGTGGGGTGACAAAAGCTTTATTTTGGACCATCATCATAAGCTTATGGTACCTAGAAATGGGAATTTCAGTGGGGAAGAGAAATTGGGCTCAACTTAAAATACAGCATGGGCAGTGGAAATGAACAACTGAGGAGCTGTGTGGTGATTATCAGATGGAAAATAACTGAAGAAACATTAGGAATATGAGAGATTCTGGATAAACTGAAATAATAGGATTCTTGCTGAGGACACAGGTTGATCAGACATCACACGGAGGGTAGTGGACCATAAGAAACCTAATCACTTATTTAAAATGATCTGATATTTAGTGTGTGGCTTCTTGCTAAACTACTTTAGATGGGTTATTTGCTCAAAAGGGATTTTACAAGGAAGTATGCAGAGGAAACTAAAAGATTGAGAGGCCTGACTAAAGTATGATCAAGGCAAAACTTTGACACATTTTAACCATGTCCAAGCATATGCAATTTAGTACTATTCAATATGTTCATAATACTGTGCAACCACTCCAGTTAGTTTTACAAGATGGAAACAGTCATACAGATAGCAGTAATGTTTGCTAGGCAATGTGAGTGCACACAGTAAGTCTGGTCATTTCACTTTTCACATTGTAGCTCATAGTGACTTCCATAAGCCTGTTCCTATCACCACTAAGCAGCTACCTTACATCCCACTCAACATAGTTTGGTCTGTTCTACCTGGGTCATATGTTGGGCAAACCAAAATCAAAACCAGCCCAATACCAATTCGCCTTGGTTTGCATTTCTGGACCAGTAGGTGTTCTGGCTCAGAATCTCTTCACTAATGCTGGCAACAAAAACTGTGATCAACATTCAAAGAGGATCATGGAAATTTTATAACCACCCAGGACTATGCTGTGCCTCAACACACCCAGAACTCTCAATTGCCTCCTGTCCAACCTAGATCAGTTCCATTCTCAAAGTAAACTTGGACATTTCACCAGAAGAACACTTGCAGAACCCTCTCACTACATATGAGTAGTTCCCAGGCTCTGAAATGCCTTAGAATTTTTTTCTTTTAGGCATTTATGGTACATTTTATTTATTTTTAATTTATCTTATACATTTAATTTATACATCCCTTAGCTAGAACTGTGGTCAACTATGTAGGAGTCCAGCAACATAGTCATTATGCTAACTACTGGTCCTGAATTGCCATTTTAATTATATTAATTCTTCCAATCCAGGAACATAGGATGTCCTTCAACTTTTTTGTGTGTTATTTTATATTTCTTTTTTCTATCTTCTCATAGTTTTCCTTGTGGAGGTCTTTAACATCTTAGGTTAGATTTATCCCTAAGTATCTTATACTTTTTGTGGTCTGCAAATAGAGAGAGTTTCACCTCTTCTTTTCCTATTTGAATGCCTTTTATTTTTTCCTTTTTTTCTGATTGCAATGGCCAGGACTTCCAGTACTATATTGAAGAGGAGTGGAGAAAGTGGACATCCTTGTCTTGTACCCATTTTTAATGGAAAAGCTTTCAGCTTTTCTCCATTCAGGATGATGTTCACGATAGGTTTTTCATAGATAGCTTTTACTGTGTTGAGAAATGACCCTTTTATACCAACTTTGCTGAGAGTCTTAATCATGAAGGGATGCTGTATCTTATCAAATGCTTTTTCTGCATCAATCGATATGACCATATGGTTTTTATCTTTCTTCCTATTAATATGTTGTATTACATTTATGTTTTTGTGTATGTTGAACCAACCTTGCATTCCTGGGATAAAGCCTATGTGATCATGATATATAATCTTTTTTATAAGTTGTTGTATATGATTTGCTAGTATTTTGTTGAGAATCTTTGTGTCTATATTCATCATCGATATTGGTCTATAGTTTTCCTTCCTTGCCCTGTCCTTATCTGTTTTAAGGATAAGAGTGATAGAGGCTTCATGGAATGAATTAGGGAGAGATTCATCCTTTTGGATCTTTAGAAATAACTTGAGCAAAATGGGGGTTAACTCTTCTTTGAAAATTTTGTAGAATTCAGAGGTGAATCCATCAGGACCAGGGCTTTTCTTTGTAGGGAGGTTAATTATAACTGATTTGATCTCCTGGCTTTTTAATGGACCTATTCAGAATTTCTATATCCTCCTGACTCAATCTAGGTAGATTATACGTGTCCAGGAATTTGTCTGTCTCATCCAGATTATCATGTTTCTTGGCATACAGATGTTCATAATATCCTCTAATCATGTTTTGTACTTCTTCTATGTCTCTTGTTATTTTGCCTGCTTCATTGCAGACTTGATTCACCTGGTTCTTTTCTTTCTTCTTAATAAGTCTCACTAGTGGTGTATCAATTTTGTTTATCTTTTCAAAGAACCAGCTTTCACTTTCATTTATTTTCTGTATAGTTTGTTTATTTTCTATTTCACTTATTTCTGCTTGTATCTTTGTTATTTCCTTTCTCCTGGAGTTTTTTGGATCTTTTTTCTGTTGCTTTTTCAATTCTGTGAAGGATGATGTTAGGTGATCTATTTGGCTTCTTTCCATGCTCCTCTTTATGTGCACTAATTGCTATGAACTTCCCTCTTATGACTGCTTTATCAGTGTCCCAAAGATTATGGAAACTCGTGTCCTCATTGTCATTGGCTTCCATGAACCTTCTGATTTCAGTCTTTATTTCTTCAGTAGTTGTGGAGTCATTCAATAGTTGGTTATTTAGTTTCCATGTATTTGAGTATTTTTGAGGATTTCTCTTGAAATTAAACTAAAGTTTAATTCCATCATGGTCTGAGAAGTGGCTGGAAATAAGTTCTATGCCTTTGAATCTATAGAGGCTTGCTTTGTGCCCTATGATGTGGTCAATCTTTGAAAAGGTTCCATGTGGGGGTGAGAAAAAGTGTATCTCGAGGTTTTTGGATGGAAAGTTCTATATATGTCTGTTAAATCCATTTAATTTGTGGTATCATTCAGATCCTTTATCTCTTTATCCATTCTTATTGTGTAGATGATCTGTCCCGAGGGGATAGTGCAATGCTGAGGTCTCCAACAATTAGTGTATTGCAGTCTATCTTTTAGATCTAACAGTCTTTCTTTCACATATTTGGGTGCTCCTGTGTTAGGCGCATAGATATTTACAAGAGTTATATCTTCTTGATCTATAGATCATTTTACTACAATTTAGTGCTCTTCTTTGTCTCTTCAAACAGTTTTTGTTTTAAAGCCAGTTTTGTCAGAAATTAGTATCACAACTCTAGCTCTTTTTTGGTTCCCATTTGCATGGAAAACCTTTTTCCAACCCTTCACTTTCAGTCTATGTATGT
>NW_006205910.1:27645-29378 GCF_000334495.1 Tupaia belangeri chinensis
GCTTAAAGCTCATGCCAGGCACATGTGTGTGTTTGCCCAAAATCCCAAGAGGATAATGGAGGAGAGGGATTGCAGTGTAACCATGCTCCTGGGGTTGCTTTCTTGATTTACATCTGTCTGTGTCTCTTCAGCAAACACATGTTCCCTATAGCAAAATTCTCTCTAAAAAATAAATTAAATTGAGACCAGCAGTTAGTGTAATGGTTATGTCGCTGAACTCCCATGTAGTCAACTGTGGTTCGAGTCCTGGACTCGGTGACTTAAATTCACTCTGGGCACGTGTGTGTGCGTGCCCAAGACCCCGAGAGGAGAGTGGAGGAGAAGGGATTGTGGTGTGGCCATGCCCCTTGGGGGGTGATTTCTCACTTTCTGTCTCTCTGTCTCTCTCTGTCTTTATGGCGAGCGCACACACCCTAAAGCAAAAACCTCTCAAAAATATAATTAATTAAATAATTAAATTAAAATTTAAATGTTGGTAAAAAAAACATAGCATTTCAGTTAGGCAAGAGGGATGAGTTCAAATGTTCTAATGCACATCATATCAGTGCAATTAATTACATTATATTTTATACCTGAAAGTAGATATTGTGTTCTCACCCCAGAAACAAGTTGTGAGGTAATACATATGTCATTTTTAATTAATTATTTCATTTCATTTTATTTATTATTATTATTATTTAATTTTGACCAAATTGAGAGAGGGGAAGTGAGAAGGAAGCTGCCAAGTCTGGAGCTCAAAATGTAGTCAACCATGTGGGAGTACAACAACTTCACCATCACACCACCTGCTGACCCTGATAATAATGCTAAATGGCTCAATTAAGTCATCACTCAAAGTTTACATCAGTTAAAATATCTTTCTGCATGTCATATTTTTATAAAAGTCAAAAAGTAGAGATTCAAAAATAAATGAATAAACAAATCATAAAAATTTTTCAAGAATATTTTCTATAAAGACTGGTAAGAGAAAAAATGTAACAGATAAAGTGTTGGGTCAAGAATAGAGTGCTTTTAAGTTATTACATATTGAATTATATAATGACTCCTTAATTTTCAGTAGACAGAGCAGAGGATATCATTCCTAGGGGTATGTGGATTAATTTTATGTAACATTGCAATTTAAAAATAATCCAATCTCTGGAAAGTATCTTACTTCTTTGTAAGTTATAAGGCTCATTTGTCCCATGATGGTGTTGCGGACCTGAAAATGATATTGGACATAGCCATGAAATGCCTTCTGTACACTAGTCAGGAAGCCACCAAAGACTGATATTATTCCTTCCCTTACTTTTTAAGGCATCATACAGAATTAGGTTATTGAGGATTTTTTAATTTATTTTTTTTTTATTTAGAGAGATGCGTTTTCTATAGAGCACATGTGATTACCAAAGAGAGAGAAAAAGCAATAATTACCCCCTAAGGAGGAAGGTCATACCACAATTTTTTCTCCAATTTCCTCAATTCTAAGATTTTTGATATGATTGCATAAGTGCTCAGCAGGAGTTTTAATCTCCAGGGTCCAGGGCTCAAACCATGGTTAGTCATGTGGGAGTCCAGTGCCTTAAATACTATGCCATCTGCTAGCCCAACTTTTGTATATTTTAACACCATTTTTAAAAGTCCAAATTATAAGAGCAGTTGTGTGATACAGATGCTTTGGCCTCTCTTAGTCACAAAACTACAAAACTTGTCTCAGGATAGTATGGTCCCCAAAGCCTTACCTGGCCATTATG
>NW_006205911.1:0-2459 GCF_000334495.1 Tupaia belangeri chinensis
CATCTCTTCACACCTCTGATTCTATTTTTTTGACTTCTTTCACTGTAAATTTCTGTGAACAGGTTCTAATTGGATGAAATCATTTGATTTCTCCCATATCCTCTTCGCCCACATCCAACTGAATGTCTATTACCATCACTAAATTGTCCACAAAGATGTCTGCAATGCTTAGTCTGACAGACACACAGCTTATTAACATATTGAATAAATTCATGATAAAAAACTTTATCAGAAAAGGAACCAGATACATAAATCTCTGAGCTCTTGCTAGGCTGGTTTGGCTCTCAAGTGATCTTGGGTAGATTTCACTGGCATCCATTCTCTCTAAGCCGGTCCTGTGGTACCTACCACACTCTCAGACTCACCTATCTGGACATTCAGAGAGGACAATCTTTTTGTGGAAAGGTGAATTTCTCCCCAGATGGCTGTTGATGGAGACTGAAGGCCAGAGAAAATACAATGAAAGGATTAAGCATGATCCCCTAGCCAGACTTAAGATTTTAAAAACATCAACTCTGGCTTGTCCAGACCAGGGCTGTCCTCTTTGTGTGACAGTGACATATAAAATACTTGCAGTTACCTTTATCCACTCATTAGGAATAGTTCCTCCTTAAACTGCAGTCTCTTAGGACCTGATTTCCCTCATGGATCCTGGTGTGGAAAGAAAGGACAATTTCCCTCCTGATTTGTAGTTCTCGAGAGACCAAGTCGAAAGTGCGATAAATCCAGTCTTTATTACCACTTCTCCGTACTTGCCTGCCTCCAAAGGTCATTAGCAACTTTCATCAACCATGAGTTAAAATTTAATTGTTACAACTCTGCAGGTGGCACGGAGGTTAAGATTCTGGATCCCATATGGCTGACTTCGTGGTTCAGTCCCTGACCTGGTGGCTTAAAAATCACACTGGATGGGGCTGGCAGTTGGTGTGGTAATTAAGGTCCTGGACTCCCACATGACTGACCATGGTTTGAGTCCTGGACCTGGCAACTTGCTTTCTTTCTTTCTCTCTTTCTGGTATAGAAGGGTTTTATATATATATACACATATATACACACACACACATATATTGACTATAAAATAATGCATTCATATACCATAAAAAATATTGTGTGCTATACAAATAGACAATGAGCAGGCCTTGCTGGATGCCACACTGCCTGTGGCTGCAGGGTGTAACACCCGGGACCCATGGCTCATCTCTCCCCCACTCACCTTTGGATTTCAACTGCCTGTGGCTGCAGGGCCTAACACCCAGGACCCATGGCTCATCTCTCCCCCACTCACTTTTGGATTTGAGATTTGTGTCTTGGGACTTTAAAGATGAACTTGTGCCCCTTCCTGCCACATATGAACATCTGTTCAAGTGAACACTCTTGCTGGAGGCCAGGCTGCCTCTGGCTGCACGCCCTAATGGCCAGACCCATGGCTCACCCTTGCCCCCACGGGCCTTTGAACTCTCAGGACATTGTTGTATTGCATAGTGTGCAGCGCTCATTGCAAGCTGGGCAATTGTTCCTTTTCTCCTGAGGTGAAGATCAGCAGCTCAGTTTTAAGTGCAGCTGTTCTTTAGAAACAGAAAGGACTTTGGGTCACCCAGGACCAGTAACCACAGTGTAGGGTGCTGGTGAGCAACAGGGAGGCAGAGCAGAAGAGAGATCGCCAGTTTTCTACTCCTGCACATTTTTTAATGTTCAGCAATACCTTGAATAATTTAGGAAGGAACATAAGACCATAAATGTAATACACCATATTAACAGAAAGAAAGATAAAAACCATAGGATCATTTCAATCAATGCACAGAAAGCATTTGATAAAATACAATATCCTTTCATGATTAAGGATCTCAGAAAGACTGATATAGAAGGGTCACTTCTCAACACAATAAAGCCATCTATGAAAAACCTACAGCTAGCATTATACTGAGTGGGGGGAAAAGCTAAAAAACTTCTCCACTAAAAACTGATACTAGACAAGGCTGCCCACTTTCTCCACTGATTTTTAATGTAGTTCTGGAAGTCTTAGCCAATGCAATCGGAAAACATAATTATATAAAAGGCATTCAAATGGGCAACAACAAAAAAAAAAAAGTTGAAAATATCTTTATTTGCAGGTGACATGGTATACTTAGAAGACCCAAAGGTTTTCATGAAAAAAACTTCTCAAAGTAATAAATGAATAAAGTGGCAAGATACAAAAATCATCATTCTAAAATTTATAGCATTTTTATATACAAACAAGTAGAACAAAGTAGAGCTGAAGAAAGGAATTCCTTTTACCATAGCCACTAAATGTATAAGATACCTAGAGATAAACCTAACTAAGGAAGTCAAAGATCTTTACAAAGAAAACTGTGAAATCTTTAAAAAGATATTGAGGGACCAGCAGTTAGTGTAATGGCCATGTTGCTGGACTCCCATGTAGTCGACCGCAGTTCGTGTCCCGGACCTGGTGGCTTAAA
>NW_006205911.1:3040-5513 GCF_000334495.1 Tupaia belangeri chinensis
AATCCCTTTCACCATAGCCACAAAGTGTATAAGATACCTAGGGATAAACCTAACTAAGAAAGTCAAAGACCTTTATAAAGACAACTACAAAAATCTTAAAAAAGACATTGAAAGTGACAAAAAAGTGGAAGGACATCCCATGTTCCTGGATTAGAAAAATTAACATAATCAAAATGGCAATTCTACCCAAATTAATCTACATATTTAGTGCAATTCCAATCAAAATAGCAGAGACATTCTTCACAGATCTAGAAAAGACAATCATAGAATTTGTCTGGAATCATAAAAGACCACATATTGCCAAAGCGATCCTGTGCAAGAAGAGTACAGTGGGTGACTTTATACTGTATCCTGACTACAAGATATACTATAAACCTGTGATAATCAAAACAGCATGAAATTGACACCAGAACAGACAGGTGGACTCGTCAGCTATATGGGATCCAGAATCTTAACCTCCATGCCACCTGCAGAATTGTAACAATTAAATTTTAGCTCATGGTTGATGAAAGTTGCTAATGACCTTACAGTGGGTGACTTTATACTGTATCCTGACTACAAGATATACTATAAACCTGTGATAATCAAAACAGCATGAAATTGACACCAGAACAGACAGGTGGACTCGTCAGCTATATGGGATCCAGAATCTTAACCTCCATGCCACCTGCAGAATTGTAACAATTAAATTTTAGCTCATGGTTGATGAAAGTTGCTAATGACCTTTAGAGGCAGGCAAGTACAGAGAAGTGGTAATAAAAGCAAGTTATGTAAATTGAATGATGGCGTTGCAATGAAACAAAAGCTCCAGAAAATATATGGCTGGAGCGAAGTCCCAAAAACCATTGTAAGTGCTGACCTCTCTTCTGTATCTAGGAGATGTTCAATCAATCAATCAATTCAATTCAATCAATCACAGGTAGGAAATATTTGAAAACACTAAAACAATTTGAAAATACCTATGGGGTGGGGGCAGCAGGTGGCATGGTGGTTTGGGCACTGTATTCCCACGTGACTGATCATGGTTCTAGTCCAGACTCAGTGACTTGAAAATCATGCCGGACACCTGTGCATACATGTTGGAAATCCCAAGAGGAGAATGAAGGAGAAGGAGTCAAGGCATGGCTCAGAGTTGCTCAGAATGATATACATCATTCTAAAATAATTGTTTTCTTTTTTATTTCAATTTCTTTTATACATATAATCACATGCTTTAGCTTGAAAAGTGAATAGTTCAACATGTGTACATTTCTCCACACTCCAGTTGACAATACTATGAAGTTATCTTTGACAGATAATAACCCACTTCTTTGACCCATAAATGCTTTGCCTCTCTTGCTCCTTAATGTCTTTCCTCAGACTCTACTCTTTCACCCATCCTCTTCCCACACTGTATCTGGTATTCTTAAAAGTTGCATGTCATCCTATGAGAAAATGAAAACTTTAAAGTATTTCTATTGCAAGGCTAGAAATAACATTGGAAAAGGAGAAAAATGCCAAAGAAAAAATTTGCTGGATATGAGAGCATTTAGAAAGCCAGATACAGTGTTACTTCAATTGTATAGGCAAGGAGCGCCAGCTCTACTTCCATAATCTCATCAGAGAATTATGATTTAGAGTTCTAAGTCACTGAACCCTGCATAAATGGGCATTATTTCAGCTCCAGGCTATTTAACCCTTTCATAGTTTCCCTCCAAAGACTATTTTCAGAGCCCTCTTTATGTCTTTATTCCTCAGACTGTAGATGAAGGGGTTCAGCATGGGTATGACTACAGTGTACATCACTGAGACTGATGCACTTGAGTGTGAGCTGTGGGTAGCCCCAGCACTAAGGTACACACCCAGGCCTGTGGAATAAAATAAGGAGACAACTAAGAGGTGAGAGGCACAGGTGGAAAATGCTTTGTGCCTCCCCTGAGCTGATGAGATTGCACGAATGGAGGAAACTATCTTAGTGTAAGAGTAAAGGATTCCGGTGAGAGGGCCACCACCCATCAGCACAGCTACAAAATACATCACCAGGACATTAAGAAAGGTGTCAGAGCAGGCAAGATGGACCACCTGTTTAAGTTCACAGAAAAAGTGGGGAGAAAGACAGCCGCAATGCCATTAAGGTTTGTAACAAGGAATACGGGACACCTATAATCCAAGATGCCAGAACCAGCATTCCACAGAGCCAGGGATTCATGATGACCGTGTAATGCAGGGGGTGACAGATGGCCACATACCGGTCATAGGCCATCACAGTCAGGAGACAGTCATCCAACACTACAAAAACGTTAAAAAAGTTCATTTGGGTGATGCAGCCTGCATAGGTGATGACCTTGCTCTGTGTCTGGATGTTCACCAGCATCTTTGGGACGGTGGTAGTGGTAAAACAGATGTCAGCAAAGGACAGGTTGGAGAGGAAGAAGTACATGGGGGTGTGCAGGTGGGAGTTGAAGATGGTGGCCAGGATGATGAGCAGGTTTCC
>NW_006205912.1:0-893 GCF_000334495.1 Tupaia belangeri chinensis
TTCTGTTCTTCTTTCCTATCTGATATTTTCTCATCAGAAATCACAGAAGCATAAGGAAGGTGGGTAGCCCCTTTAAAATTCTGAATACTATAAATGTCAACTTATAGTTCAATATTTGGCAAAAATTTTTTCAAGAATGAATTCCAAACAAGCAGAGTTTCACATCAGACCTGCGCTGTAACAAATGGGACAGGAAGTTCTTCAGGATAAGGGAAAAGATCCCAGAAGGAAACCCAGACTCAGGGAAGACGACGAGCCTGAGAAATGGCAGATTCCTGGTTAAATGCGAAAGACGGCGTGTTTCTTCTTACACTTTTCCACTTACTTAAAACACATATGGAACTGTTTAAAGTGATATCATTTTCTTGTGGGGTTTGTAACCCATGTAAACATATTAAATATGACACTTATACCACATAAAATGGTCATGGTTTAGAGATCTACATGGCTGCAAAAGTTCTGTCTTTATGTACGTTGTTAACAGAAAATACTGTGAAAAGTTAAGGATAATACTGTAACCTCAAGGGTAACCGCTATGCCTGTAATGAGAGAAATAGCTGGGCCATTCCCTGGCACGTTGGTTAAGGTGGCCGGACCCCACATGGCCGACAGTGCAGTTTGAGTTCTGGATTCATTGGCTTGAGAGACATGCCAGGTGTGTGTGCGTGCATGTCCAGACTCCCAGAAGGATGGAGAAATGGAGAAGGGATTGCAGCATGGCCATCCTCCCTCCCCCAGGGATGTTTAAAACAACAACAGCAACCTGAAGCAAATTAAACCCACAAGCAGCTAACAGGAAAAGTAAAATGGAATTCTAAAGCCAATAAAATAATTGTTAAGATTACCATTGTTTCAAAGAACCACTTAAGTAGATGTCACATTCCTATTTAGCA
>NW_006205913.1:0-725 GCF_000334495.1 Tupaia belangeri chinensis
AGAGAGAGAGAAAGAGAAAAGGAACATGAGAGAGCACCCTCCAGCAGGGATAACCATGCCACGATCACTTATCCAGTCTCCTCTCAGGACTTTGGGCATACACACAAATGTTCCTTGTGTATTTCTCAAGCTTCCAGGCCCAGCACTCAAACCACACAGTCAGCCATGTGAGATACAGGTGCCTTAACCACCACACCATCTGCTAGTTCTCACTACAGTCTTAAATATGATTTAAAATATTTTATGAAGGGAAAGGACCACAGAGACAACAATGCATAGGGCTCACAAGTCACGACTCATCTCTGGCCATTGCTGATCCTGACTCATATGGTTCTGCTACCTGTATCCCTATCAGTTTCCCCCAAAATATGTCTGATCCTTGAGAATAGCAACTGTCATTTCATGCACATTTTCTTAACACACTCTGAGCTAAATTTTGTGAGTTCAAAGATGGAAAGACATGGTTTCTGCTCCCTAGAGGATGCACAGACTAGTGACAGAAATAGTACAGGTGCAGAAAAGGAGAACGACAATGGCTGAGCAGGGCACTAAATACAGCCAAGGTTGAAACTATTAAGGAGACTTGGTTCCAGTTGGTACAACAGTGTGAGGTCCGCCAGCAACACGTGGCAGCTCAGGACAAGCACCAGCTGAAAGGAATGACTGCATATATTTAAGTCTGAAAAGGGAGTCAAGAAGATTTTTTGAAAGGATAAGGAGAGCAT
>NW_006205914.1:0-835 GCF_000334495.1 Tupaia belangeri chinensis
GGCACATGCACTCACCAGAGAGAGAAAGCAACCTACCAGGTCTGAAACTTGAATTGTGGTTGGCCCTGTGCGAGTCCACTGCCCTAATCACCGCGCTACCTGCTGACCATGGGAGTTAGTATTTAATGAGTACAGGTTTTCCATTTGGGAAGATGAAAAAGTTATAGACCTTCCTGCAGTGTCTGCTCTACCTGCTGTGGCTGTCTCAGGAGAAGAATGGCTTTAAAACAGATTTCCATCAAGTGCTTTGACGGATTCCAGAAAGTTTTTGAACATGACTGTTGAACTGAAGTGCAAAATGAAATTTGCTATCTACTTAACCACCAAAGGCAGAAACTGGGAAGTGCCCTGCACTGTACTGGCTGTCTGGTTTAACTTGCACAGAACAAAATTTTATATCAAAATCTGGTTATCCTCAAGCAGCCTCAGAACATGGTCTTACCGTCATTGCTCCCTCGTGGCTGTAATATTAAAGCAGAAGATGACAGCTGCAACTTTGGCACTAGTGCTGGGTTTTATGTGGATGCCACTGAAGATCTTTGGGAAACTAACACTAGGATGTACTCTTATGTAACAGAGGAGCTTCCCCAACTTATAAATGCCCATTTTCCAGTAGACCCCCAAGGATGTCTATTTCTGGCCTCTCCATGGGAGGCCATGGAGCTCTGATTTGTGCCTTGAAACATCCTGGAAAATACAAATCTGGGCCAGCATTTGCTCCAATTTGCAACCCAGTGCTCTGTCCTTAGGGCAAAAAAGCTTTTAGTGGATACTTGGGAACAGATCAAAGTAAATGGGAGGCTTATAATGCTACCCATCTTGTGAGGTCCTATCC
>NW_006205915.1:0-444 GCF_000334495.1 Tupaia belangeri chinensis
AAACAGTACTAACATTTACTGAATGAAAATTACTATCAAAGTTTATAAAACCCAACAACATTCATTTAAAAATAAGCCAGTCTTACTTAAAACAGGACTGTCCATCAAAAATATCCCAACAGCCATTCATCTGAATTATGGTATAAGAGATCAATTAAATTATGGTACAGATAAAAAAAAGAGAAGAAATAGGCCTGGCAGGTGATGTGACTGAAGCACTGAACTCCCACATGGCTGGGCATGGTTTGAGTCCCAGACCTGGAGATTTCTTTTTCACTTTTCCATTTTTCTCTCCCTCTGTAGCTCCATGAACAAATTGAAAAATAATAATAACTTACAGAATTACATGAATAAATATTTTTAATTTATTTTTTTACATTCCATCAATTTACATCATTACAACTTGTAAAGTAAATTTACCCACCATGAATACACTTCACACCA
>NW_006205916.1:0-2130 GCF_000334495.1 Tupaia belangeri chinensis
CCCAAGATCCCAAGAGAAGAATGGAGGAGCCAGGACTGTGGCATGGTCATCCCCCCTGCAGGGGGTGAGTTCTCACTTTCTGTCTGTCTCTGTCTTTCCAGGAAGTATACCTACCCTATGGCAAAAATCTCTCTCAAGAAAAAAAAAATTGGGACCAGCAGTTAGTGTAATGGCTATGTTGTTGGACACCTACATAGTCAACTGCGGTTCGCGTTCCAGACCTGGTGGCTTAAAACTCATGCTGGGCGCATGTGCGTGCGTGCCCAAGATCCTGAGAGGAGAATGGAGGAGAAGGGATTGTGGCGTGGCCATCCCTCCTGGGAGGTGATTTCTTGCTTTCTGTCTCTCTGTCTCTCTCTGTCTGTCTGGCGAGCGCACACGCCCTATAGTGAAAACCTCTCCAAAAACAAAACACAAAGAACAAGAAAAAGAAAAAATTCAAAGAAATCTGTCAATTTTGATAACAAATGTATATTCTTGTAATGATAACAAACACATACAAATACACACAGACAAAACAAATTTTATAAAGTAATAACAGACAGTGTAAAACTAGAAATGAAATGAATACACAGACCAGTTGAATGACCAAGAGAAACTCTTAAAAATACCTCTGGCTTTTTGCTGGCACCGGCTTGGCATGAACACGTTTCTCTGAATGGGGAAAACGGCAGATTAGAAATAGACACAATAACAAACACACAAAGACACACAGGTATAGAAAAGTGAGGACTGGGTGGGCACAAATTCTCTGATAGAGAAATTGTGACCAGAACCAGCCTCAGGTTTATTCTTTTAAAGGGCAGAGAATGGGGGAAGGGAAGAATGGGATGTAAAAGGAATGGGAAAGAAGGAAGTGGAATGCAAAAAGGGAAGAGAAATTGGGATGCAAAGCCAGTTGTTTTGGGATGTAAATTGACTGAAGATGTGGAAAGGCCGGCATCATATAATTTCTCTGATCCTTTTGGGGGACAATCTGATAAATGCTTGTGACTTCCTTTAGCCTGATACTGGGCAGTATCCAGGTATTGGGTATCAACAAAATAACAGGAAGACAACCATTGACAACAGGCAGGTACTGCTTTCCTATGTAGATCCTTCTCAATAACCCTGCTAGAGTGGCTTATGGAAGCGCATATGTGCCTGTGCCATCAGGTCACATGTTTTAATCACATGTTTTCAGATTGGCTGCTCTCCACAGCTTTTGGCAATTCATATCAGTGAAAGAGACAGCACTTTAGAAAAGCAGGGAAAAAAATATTTTCCAAAAAACATTAGCTATGAAGACAATATTATATCTGTGTAGCAAAAAATGATGATGTACTTTCTGCCCATGACACATAATTATTTCCAAAGATACCTCTTAAGAGTTATGTAAAACAATATTTTAAATAATTTATAAATTGGACATTAAAATAAAAATTCTATTCATCAAATGATACACTTAAAGGGTGTAAAGAGAAGTGACAAGAGTGTGAGAAAATAATGACCATATGTCTAATCAAACATACTCCTCTTTTTTTAATGAAAACTTCTTAAAAAACAGGATCTTGCTAGCTTATGATCTTCCTGCCTCCCAAGTACTAAAAAATTTTTAAGAATTATTTATTCAAATTTGTTTATCCCTTTTTTAAAAAATTTGCTACAGGGCATACATACTCACCAGAGAGAGACAGTGAGAAAGCTACCAGGTCCAGGACTCAAATCATGGTCAGTCCTGTGGGAGTCCAGCACCCTAGCCACTATGCTACATCCTGACCCTGTAACTAAACACTTTTAATGAGAAAAGAGACCTCCCCCAAAGAAAACTAGGCAAAGACACTTAGACAGACACTTTAGCTAGATTTCCAAATGTTCAATAAATGTGTAAAACATGTTTAACATCTTTAGTAAATGGGAAAATTCCAAAATCAAATAAATAAAACTAAACAGGATCAGTAAACATTTGGAACTGAACTCTAAGGGGGAAAAAAGGGTTGAATGTCTAGTTATTTATACTTTAGGAAACCAATTCAATAAGCTCCCAGACACACATACAACCAGCACAAACTCAAAGAAATATAAGAACTTTAAGTATTATAATAAGAATTTATAGCATTAGTTTAAATATTTGAAACTGAGGTGGAAGAG
>NW_006205916.1:2316-3010 GCF_000334495.1 Tupaia belangeri chinensis
TTTTTTTTGGAGAGATTTTCACTGTAGGGCGCGTGCGCTCGCCAGACAGACAGAGAGAGACATAGAGACAGAAAGCGAGAAATCACCCCCCAGGGGGGATGGTCACGCCGCAATCCCTTCTCCTCCATTCTCCTCTCGGGATCTTGGGCACGCACGCACACGCGCCCGGCGTGAGTTTTAAGCCACTGGGTCCGGGACACGAACCACGGTCGACTACGTGGGAGTCCAGCGACATAGCCATTACGCTAACTGCTGGTTCCCAGTATGTTTTCTTTTCATGGAAAAAGGGACCAAAAATTCTAAAATTTATCTAGAATGTCAAGTATAATATATAATTAGACAATTTCTTCATTAAAACACTAGAGTAACTGACAATAACAAATATTATAAAACTACAAAACAAAAAAGACAAAGATTAAGAGACAATAATATAATCAAAATTCATAAATTACATCATATTGAAATGGAAATTATTAGGATACCCCATGACATGAGGGTTAATGCAGCTGGATCCCATATAGCCAAACATGGTTCAAGTCACAGACCCAACACCTTAAAAAGCAGGTCAGGCACACGTCCAGGTGTGCCCAAATTCCTGAGGCAAGATTGAAGAAACTGAGGCATGGCCATATTTCTGGTTTGAGATTTTTCCTTCCTTCCTTCCTTCCTTCCTTCCTTCCTTCCTTCCTTCCTT
>NW_006205916.1:3306-6305 GCF_000334495.1 Tupaia belangeri chinensis
AAAAAAAAAAAAAAAAGAAAGAAAGAAAATGTGATAGAAATCTAAGTCTGGAAAGTTTTTGCCCACTAGTGCTTCCATTCTTTCCTTATTGTTTTTAACATGGGGCACATATGCTCACTGGAGAGAGACAGAGAGAAGGAAAGGGAGAAATGGTGAATAGCCACATCACAATCCCTTCTCTTCTAGTCTCCTCTCAGGATTTTGGGTAAGTGCACACACACATGCCCAGTATCATTTTCAAGCTGCCAGGTCCAGGACTCATACCAGAGTTAGTCCATGTGAGAATCCAGTGCCTTAACCACCACAACAAGTGCTCAGAACAGCGCTTCACTTCTTAGCAGTGTCACCATTAAAAAAATCCTGAAGCTAAATTGGTGGCTATATGGGCCTCACCAAGAGTCAGCACACACCACTAGACAGAGGAGTGAAGTCACCTGAAATGAATCAGACTCTTGAGGCACCAAATGGCTGAAGCCTCACTTGCCATCCAGTCAACCAGAATAGAAGTTACCTAGCTGAACAACCCCAAAATGTAGATCCAAGGACCTTGAGCTAATAAATTGGCTAGTTTTTAGAATGCTTAGTTCGTTCTTACACAGACAATGCTAAATAATACATTTAAGCCCCAGCAATGTTTCTAATAATATCACGTGAAGCAGAAAGCCTTAAATACATGTCAGATGCAATCAATGGAGCTTCATAGTCATATGTAAAATTTTGAAAAACCTACAGAGCAATTTTGTGTACATTAGTAGATAAAATTTTAAGATTTTACATCCTATAAGTCTCTGTACTAAAAAAAAGGGGGGGACAACAGATGGGCTAGCTGTTGGGTCCCTGGACTATCACATGGCTGGCTACAGTTCGAGTACCAGGCCTGGTGTCGTAAAACTCACACTGGGGGGGACCAGCAGTTAGCGTAATGGCTATGTCACTGGACTCCCACATAATCGAACACGGTTCGAGTCCCAGACCCTGTGGTGGTGTGGCTTAAAATTCGCGCCGGACGCATGTGCATGCATGCCCAAGATCCGAGAGGAGAATGGAGGAGAAGAGCTTGCGGCGTGGCCATCCCCCCAGGGGTGATTTCTCGCTTTCTGTCTCTGTCTCTGTCTGTCTTGTGAGCGCACATGCCCAATAGAAAAAACCTCTCCAAAAAAAACAAACTCACACTGGGTACATGTGTGTGCATGCATGCCCAAGATCTCAGAAGGAGAAAGGAGAAGGGACTGTGGTGTGACTATCCCCCCCTAGGGAGAGATTTCTCTGACTCCTCAGTCTCTTTCTAAAGTGCATATATGTACTAAGGGAAAAACTACACACACACACAAAATTTAATTAATAAACCATAAGGATTTGTCACTCATACAAGAGTACTGCATTACATTTTATTTACATTATAAAAATTGTTTTAAACTAGAAGTGTCATATAGTCTAATTTCCCTATTTTACATAATATAAAATAGGCTCTTATGGATTAATGGGAAGCACTGTGGTTAAGGAAGTGGATCCCACATGGCTGAGTATGTGGTTCAAGTGCCAGATCCAGTGGCATGAAAACCATGCCAGACACATGAGTGAGTGAACGAGTGTGTACATCCAAAATCACAGGAGAGAGGAGGAGAAGGGATTTCAGAATTGGCCATGCCCCAAGGTTAGGGGGTGGGGGGAATTCTTTCTGGTGACTGTGTGTCCTACAGCAAAAATATCTCTAAAAAGCAGAAGAAATAAAAGCTCTAATAAATTTTCTGCAGAATTTATCATCTTAATAAGACATTGTTGTTATTAAGTAGAAAACTCTTTGAAACCACATAAGTCACAAATTTGTTAAGGGATAGGAAAGGTATTGCAAGTCATGTTTGTGTTAACCTCAATGTCACACACAAAAAAATTGAAAGTAGTCAAATGTTTCATTTGATTGAAATCTGGTAAAAAAACAGATAACACTAGCCAAAATGTCAGAATATCTAGCATCTATAAATAACCAGACTCTGAGAAAAACACATCGCAAATCTACTTTATTTCCATTTTTCTTATACGGCAGAAATACTTTGGCAAACCCTTCCTGAACTACTAGGAAAACCTATCAAGATAGAGGGTGCATCCGCTTTTCTCTACTTACCAAATTTGGTGACATACCTCAATGTCACACACAAAAAAATTGAAAGTAGTCATATGTTGATATGATTGAAATCTGGTAAAAAACAGATAACACTAGCCAAAATGACAGAATATTAAATAACCAGACTCTGAGAAAGACACATTGCAAATCTACTTTACTTCCATTTTTCTTATACGGCAGCAATACTTTGGCAAACCCTTCCTGAACTACTAGGAAAACCTATCAAGATAGAGGGTGCATCCACTTTTCTCTACTTGCCAAATTTGGTGACAGATCAGGTTTAAGTGAGCTCAGACACAGGAAATAATGACAACAATTGAAAGAATGGAGTCTGTTTACAGAGCACTGTAGACAGACACTCTCAGGATGACAGGTTATAACTTCACGCCAGGCCACATTCTAAGCTTTCTCCAGTAAGTAACATCATTAGGACTTTGCCTATCCATCTCAGTCAAACTCTCTATCCCTTCTAAAAGTTGGTTCAAACCTCTGAGCAGCATTCAGTGCTTCAGCAGAAGGTAGGATTATCCAAATTTTGTCCACTCTAGGAAGAAAGATCAATAATTACTTTAGGTAAACTGAATTTGTTTTTCCTTTCCCAGGCTCTTCTGCCACTGCTCTGATGTTCTAATACAGTATTCAGGCCATAGAGGTGTTTTTTCAGGTGAGATTCCTATCTGTACAGTATAATTTTCTAACTTCACAGTACTTACTTTATTTCAAATAAAATGCTACCATTCACCAGTACTCCAAACTGCCTAACGGAAATCACTGTCACTGGATTCTAACTTTGAACTTGAATAAGATTCTTTTTTTTCCCCTTTAGGTTTTTGCCATAGCGTGAATGTGTCTCGGCCCACGGGACAATCGGGCAGGG
>NW_006205917.1:0-3162 GCF_000334495.1 Tupaia belangeri chinensis
CTTTTGCTATGTCTTTTGGCTCTATGGTCAACTATAAGTAGAATATCCTAAATTTTCAACCATTTATATGAACTTTACTTTTCTTGGTTTCCTGTTTCTCCCCTCCATCTGTTTACATGAGAGCTGTTTTCTCTTTCACAGCTCTCATGGCAAAGCCTACGAATGGATTTAATTATGAATGCTTCTCATAGTGACTGGCAGGTCACACTCATCCTCCAGTTCATGACTATCCTAGTCTTTAATCTTTTTTCTTCTTTTTCTGGTAGAGGTTTTTTGCCTTAGGGCACATGTGTTCACTGGAGAGAGACAGAAACAGTAAGAGAAAAAGTGAGAAATCACCCCCTAGGAGGGTGGACTCATTGCAATACATTCTCTTCCATTTTCCTCTTGGGATCTTGGATATGCATGCAAACGTGCCTGGTCTGAGTTTCAAGCCACTGAGTCCAGGACTCAAACTGTAGTCCACCATGTGGGAATCCATCAATGCAACCACTATGCTATCTGCTGGTACCAGCTAGTTTTAATCTCAATCTTACTATACCAGACTCCATTCTTCCTTATAAAAGTATCAACTGCTTCTAGGGTCATTCCACCTTATCCCTTAAAGGAGCCGTTTCTTTGCTCACTGTCACTCAACAAAATTCTACCATACTTCTTGGTGATGTTAGTGTCCACATGGTGGGTACTATGGATCCTTCCAATATGCTGTGTCCTAAATTGGCTAATTGACCAACCTTCTTCCAGAAACCTTGTCACTGAATAGCAGCTGCTTATTATTATAGTCATACCTACACTTTGTAGTTGCCAATAATCTATTATCTCAGTCTCATATCTACTAATTTTTATCCATATCTCCATTATTTCTGACTTCCTTCGCTGCCTACTATTCCCATGAACCCAGACATGCTCCTGACTAGCAACCCCCACACAGGTTGTTTTCTGTGTCTCCCTTATCCTTCCTTCAGGTGTTTGCACTCACTTCCTTCAGTTGATTATTCAAGTGTCTTCTCAGTAATGGAATTTCTGATTACTTCATAGAACTGAAAATCTCATGCACCAACATTGTATGATTCCAATCTCTCCATTCCTGTTTTTCTTTTTATGCTTATTATCATGTAATATGTCATTCAGTGTGGTTATTCATCTTGCTTATTGTGTATTTACTGAAATGTAATTTATATGAAGACTGGGATATTTGTCTAAAAAACAAAAAGAAACTAAAACTTTACCATTAAATTCCCAGTGCCTGAAATAGTACCAAGTATGTACTAAGTAGTCAATAAGTACTTTTTTTTTTTTTGAGAAAGATTTTTGTTTCAGCGCATGTGCACTCACTGGAGAGACAGAAAACAAGAAATCACCCCCTCATGGGGGATGACCACTCTGCAATCCCTTCTCCATTTTCCTCTTTGGATTTTGGGCAAACTTGCATATGTGCCCGACATGAGTTTTAAGCCTCTGAGTCCAGGAATCAAACCATGTTTGACAATATGCATGGGAGTTCAGCAACATAACCATTATACCATCTGCTGGTCCCAATAAATACTATTTGAACTAATAAATTAATGAAAATAAAAATATATTAGTTTCTATTTGTTGGTGTGATGTAATAACTCATGGCCCTAAATATTTTTGTTGTAAACAAGTAGAAAAATCAAGTACAATAGAAAAAGCACCCATATAAGGTACTAACTAGAGACCTGTTGAGGCCACAAAAACTGAAAGGAAGATGACTCCAGTGAGATCTTCAAAGAGTGAGTTGAATTCTGTGATCACTTTTCTCCTAGGAGCATGTGTTGATCTGAAGTGTGGACAAGAGGTTGAGAATCTTGCCTTTGCCTAGGTGGTCACTTCTGGAGGTAGTGGGTAAGAAGGTGCTTAAGATGCTGTACATGGCTGACAATGGGTTGAAGTCTTGGACCTGGAAGCTTGAAACGCATGCTGGGTGTGTGCGCCCAAAATTCAGAGAGGAGAATGGAAGAGAAGGGATTGTGGTGTGGCCATCCCCCTAATCTGGAGAGTGATTTCTCACTTTCTGTCTCTTTGTCTCTCCAGCAAGTACTTGTGCCCTATAGCAAAAATAATAAAAAAAAGAAAGAAAAGTCTCTGATGACAGGTTTGCCAAGAAGCATTCAGTTGATCCCTCATCATTAGCAATGGAAATGTCAGCTGCTTTGTGACTTGGTTTCTTTTCCTGTAATCTTAGCTGCCATATCAGCCGTGAGTGAATCTTGAAGATTCCTCACGGCTCCTGTGAACTAGGTATTTCAGGGCACACGAGAAATTGAGATTTTCTACTGGTAATTCAGCCTCCAGCAAATAAACTAGCGTGCTCCACCTTTTATCTTGTTAATAATCCACTCTGGTCCTCCCACCCAGGCAGGAGAGGCCAGGCCTTCAGAAGAAGATTCCTCATGGCTCCTGTGAACTAGACGGATCTAAGAGCACTGTAGGTAAACATCCAAATACTATTAGTGTTAAAATATTCCTCAATATATATTGAATCTGCTGCAACAGCAATCACAACAGAACAGCAAAAAGATTCTAGATCACCTCTGTCTGCTTGCTCCTGAACATTCAGACTGAATTTCAAGAATTTGAAAGAAACACACCATCCATCAGATGACAAGAAATCACCACTGGATCACAAAAAATATGGGAAAGCAATAAAATACCTCTCCTCCAAGGGAAAAGAGTAACTCTTCTTCATCCAGTTCAGTGAAAATCATGGAAATGTTTGATAAGGAATTTAGAGCATTCAAAATGTCGAAGCTAACAGAGATGGAAGAGAAGAGAGACAATGAACTGCTAAAAAGAAAGGAGAAATAAGTTGATGAGTTCCAGGAGGTGAGGAAATTCTTGTAAGACTACAAGAGGAATTACACACTCCAAAAGACTCAAACGGAACTGTTAGAGATGAAGTCTATAATACAGGAAGTCAAAATCTCCCTTGAAAGTATTAAAAGCAGACTAGATCATTCAGAAAATAGAATCTCAGATTTAGAAGAGAAAATGGCTGGCATAGAAAAATCCACCATGAAGACTGAGAAAATGGCCCAAAAATTTGAGAATAATCCCTTCTCCTCCATTCCCCTCTCAGGATCTTGGGCATGGACGCACACGCGCCCGGTGTGAGTTTTAAGCCACCAGGTCTGGGACGCG
>NW_006205917.1:5717-9907 GCF_000334495.1 Tupaia belangeri chinensis
ACACACACACACACACACACACACACACACACACACTTTTGACAATAACATGCATGATTAAGCCAATATGCAGTATATTCTGGATGGGAAATCACATTTCGTCTGCTGTGATGATGCTTAGGGAATGAACATAAATTAAGTTGAAAAAAAGTTTCAGAAAACAAAACTAAAACCGTTTTTCTTTAAATTAAAAAGTTGCAGGAGAAAAAAAAAATGCACATTTGATGACTGCAGCGAGCTGTATGGGCACAGCTGGGTACTACTTTATAGTATGTTCATTCTACTCACTGAGGTTTATGCCTAAAGTCAGACTTGTGTTCATGGATATGTATATATCAGCTGCACTTGCTATTGAAAATATTTAGATGAATTAAGATATTTAGTGAAACAATAAAATGTGTGTGGGGGAGGAAGTCATAGAAAGGAACAATAGATAACAGAGACAGTGTGGGCAGAGGGTGGAAGATGGCAGAGAGTGAGGGATAAAGAATCAAGGATGCGAATAAAGGCAAAATATACAGGAAACAAGAAATGGAAAATTATTTGTTGACAGTAACACATATGTTGATGTGCTTGATTGAGCACAGTGTATTCCAGATGGAAAAAATCTCATTTTGAATGCTGTAATAATGTACAGTGAATGAATGTAAATAAATAAATTAAAAATAAAGAAGTGTTATAAAGAACTCATGAATATACAGAATTAGTGGCACAGTGCTTGGAATAAACTAGGTAATCACACTGAAAAAAAATGTTTCCTCGTTCTCACTTTCTAGTACCCCCGGTTTTCAATTTAAGCTAGTGTAAGGAAAATGTATGGAGAGAGAAAAGTCCATACAGTAAAACAGCTATTAGTATTGAATTAACTAAATTTACAGCCTGGACAAGCTCCTTAATTTCTATGAATTCTACTTGTTCTTATATGAAATGTTAGTGCTAGTTCCTATCAGTGGAATAGTTGCAAAAATTAAGAGATGTTAGGGCCAGCAGATGGGAAAATGGTTACATCACTGAACTCCCATGTAGTCAATCCTGGTTTGTCTACCAGGCCTGGTGATTTAAAACTTACACTGTGTGGTGCATGCCTGTGTGCTCCAAATCCTGAGAGGAGAATGGAGGAGAAGAAATTTGCATGTGGCCATTCTCCCAGGGGGTGATTTTTAGCTTCTGTCTCTCCAGCGACCACATGCACAAGAATTTCTCTTTAAAAAAAGAGAAATAAGTACTGTATACACTGATCCTATTATATAAAATGTATTCAATAAATATTTGGGGAAATAAATTTATTTCAAAAAAATGTATCCCTTAATAAGTTTCTTTTTACTAATAGTAAAACATGGAAATTATGGAAATTAATTTTTTTTGGAGAGGTTTTTGCTACAGGGCGCGTGCGTTCGCCAGACAGACAGAGAGAGACATAGAGATAGAAAGCGAGAAATCACCCCCCAGGGGGGATGGTCATGCCGCAATCCCTTCTCCTCCATTCTCCTCTCAGGATCTTGGGCACACACACACACACGCCTGGCGTGAGTTTTAAGCCACCGGGTCTGGGACACGAACCGCGGTCGACTATGTTGGAATCCAACGACATAGCCATTATGCTAACTGCTGGTTCCTTGGAAATTAATTTTAAAAATGAAATTAAATGTTCAGTAAAAAGGGAGGATTTCAAAAGTTCATGGAAAGTGCATTTTATGAAATAACTAAGCAAGGATTTCACATTATTTTTTTTTTGCCATAAAATATGGATATTTTATTCCAGCTCTGAGAAATAAAAAAAAGAGGGAAACACATCTTTCCACACACCAATCTAATTTAACTGACATAAATTTAGAAAAGTTAGAACAGATATAAATGTAAATATGTATATATGTGTGTATATATGTATGCCATTTACATACATATACATAGGGATTATCAGATTTTAGTCTCATTGGTATTTATATCTTCATTCATTCTGTTTTGATTTTTGAAAATCACACTAGGCACATGTGTGTGCATGCCAAAAATACCTTTAAAAGTCAAATGCTTTCTAATGCTTCTACCTGTGGCTCATTAATCATTTAATATTATTTGGATTGTGTTAATAACTTGTATTTTACTCATTTATGTGATTGTTCAAACTTTATATTTGAACACGTAATGGAAAAACTTTAGTTATACTCTATATGGCAGTTACCCATTACATTATTTTTTAACCAAAATTAACTTGAATTCCATTTTTACACAGACTTTTAAAATGTACCCACATATACATGTAAACCCTCAGATTATAAATTTTTAATTCTCTGTCAGGAGTTGTCTGCTTGCCACAGAATAGAGCCTCTTGCTTTAGCATACCACACTGCCTTCCCTGGATCATACTTACAAATATATTACAAGTGTATTACAACAGCTAGAAAAGTTTCTTACCACAGGGAATAGCAATTTAGGGCACTCGGTGAACAAGACATATTTCTCTTTCATCAATGATGCTATTTTTTTGTTTTGATTTGTTTTTTGTATTTTTACATTTTTGCCATAGGGCACTTGTTAGAGAGAGACAGAGAGACACAGTGAGAAGGAAAGTGAGATATTATCCCTCTGGAAGGATGGCTACACCCTAATCCCTTCTCTTCCTTTCCCCTCCTGGGATTTTTGGCATGCACACACATGTGCCTAGTGTGATTTTCAAGCTGTCAGGTCTGGTATTTGAAGATCGGTTAGTCTTGTGGTAGTCCAGCATCTTAACCACCATGCCATCTGCAGGTCAGATTATTCGTCCTGTTCTCTGACACCTTCTCCACCATCCATTTCTATGTTTTCCTCTGTTCCTCTGGTACCCTTGGTGGGCTTGAGATACCTACCACCTCTACATTGTTTATATCTGGTTACTGAATATGAGAAGGATTAACTTGCTATTCTCACAGGCTCAATAAACAAAGCAAAGTTTAATTTATTTCAATATCTGAGATGTTTCTGATTTACAAAAGAAGGGGAACTTGAGAGAATAATATTCTTTATGATGATGATATCTTATGTCACCAGTGTTAAAATAGTCCCTTTGGAATGCAGAATGAGATCTCCTAGTTTTCTTTGGGAAGATGCTTTCAAAGGAGATGCATAGAGTTTACACTAATGCAGATAGTCTTCTAACAGGTAAATGACAGGTTATTTTCATCTTTCAAGCACAGAAATAATCATTTGAAATAAGTTAAATATAATTTTTAATATATTTCCCTATGTCTCGTGAGTACACTGTGCCTACCTCCTCTGAGAAACAGAATAAAGTAAATAGGCCATATTATTAAAGGTTTATTATTAGTATAGGAAGCAAATTGATTACATTAATAATATAAATCTTAGAATAAAAGAATCTTATGAACTAAATAAATATTTAAAGAGCAGCAACTTAAAATGCCATTGTTGCTATGTGGACTGAGAAGAATTAATTGTATAAGTGAAAACTGATTAGTTTCTTGAGAGTGAGAAAAGTCCAGTTATTTTGTGAAGTGTATGGACAACATAAGCCCTCTCTAAGAGCTGTGGGCACTAGAAAATTAGAAGAGATCATGTGTGATAAAAGTATACAAAGAGAAGAAGCCACGGGCCTTCAGGACAAGGTTCCACATGACTACAGTGAACTAGATTTTTAAGGGAATGAATATTTTTTACTAATAATTCAGCCTCCAACAAACAAGCTAGTGTGAGCACAATAGAACGGCAAAGAGATTCTAGATCACCTCTGCCTGCTTGCTCCTGGACATTAAGGCAGAATTTCAAGAATTTGAAAGAAACACAACATCCATAAGATGAGAGAAAATGCCTCTCCTCCAAGGGAAAAGAGTAACTCTTCATCCACAAGCAGTTCGGTGAAAATCATGGAAATGTCTGATAAGGAATTCAGATCATTCATAATGTCTAAGCTAACAGAGATGGAAGAGAAGAGAGATAATGAACTGCTAAAGAGAAAGGAGAAAGAAATTGACGAGTTCCAAGAGATGAGGAAATTCCTGCAAGATCTAAAAGTGGAATTACACACTTTACAATTCCTGCAAGATCTAAAAGACAAATTACACACTTTACAAAAGACTCAAACGGAACTGCTAGAGATGAAGTCTATAACACAAGAAGTAAAAATCTCCCTTGAAAGTATTAAAAGCAGACTAGATCATTCAGAAAATAGAATCCCAGATGTAGAGGAGAAAAAT
>NW_006205917.1:11133-11915 GCF_000334495.1 Tupaia belangeri chinensis
GCAGAGGGTAAGAGATAGGGAACCAAGGATGAGGGGAAAAAAGCAAAACATACAGAAAACAAGAAATGGAAGATCATTTGCTGACAATAACATGTTTGTTGATGTGCTTGATTGAGACAAAATACAGTATACTCTGGATGGAAAATCTTATTTTGTATGTTGTAATGATGTACAGTGAATTAATGCAAATAAATTGAAAAAATAAAAATATAAAAAATAAAAAATAAATAAATAAAATAAAATAATTTTAAAAAAGAATTTTTGCACCTGTAAAAAAATAAAAAATAAAAGTATACAAAAATGTTAATAGAGCATAGTGACCCTAATGTAGTTTCCAGAGAATGGCAGCATTTCACTCTATGTCAGCTTTGAATCAAATATTTCATATTGTAGCATAGAGTCATTGCTCCTTATGAGTTTCTTAAGTACTATCATAAGAATATAATTTGTAGTGGTGACCCCTTTGTGCAGTGGTTAAACACTATGTAAAAGCAACTGGATCCCACATAGACCACAATGGTTCAAATCCTGGCCTCAGTGGCTTAAGAAACATGCTGGATGTATACATATGTGCCCATAATTGTGACAAGATGGAGAAGTGGAGGAAAAAGGATTGTGGTATTAACAGAGGTCCTTGAGATGCACATTGTCTCTTTGTCTGGCATGCACACACAGCCTGTGGCAAAAAATATTTTGCATGCTGAAGGATCCTAAATGATTAAGAATGATTTTTTGTAAAGGTGGACTGTCTTTCATACCATTCACACCTAAACATTGAATTT
>NW_006205918.1:0-1381 GCF_000334495.1 Tupaia belangeri chinensis
AGGAGAAAAGACCATACTTGTATTTTTATTAAACCAGTAAAATCTGAATCAATGATTCCGGGCATAGCAAACAATCCTCTTTTAAGATTATGGGACCTAAGGAGAACTAACCCCATGTGCCCCTCTTTCAAAGGTCCTGATAGCTGATTGTTTACTAGAGAAACTTCTCCTGGTAAACTTAAATAAACATCATCTTGAGTAGTTAAATCAATGCCAGCACTCCCAGTTGTAACATGAACAAAGTCATAAATTTCTAGCCTAGTTGTCAGGTTAGAGCTCTTTTCAGTTAATGGGTTGGACTGGGACAAGAGCAATGCCTCTTTGGGTCTTGGGCTGGAGGTGTGCCCGGTATCGAGTTTCCCAACATATCAGTAGAAGAATGGCACTGGTTAGTCCAATTAAAGCCTTTATCACAGTGCTTACATTTTCAGGGAGGCTTCCTTTGTTTTTCCCTACGTCCTTGATGACATGTCCCTCTTTTCTACATGGACAGCATTTTCTATTTGGAGGTCTCAATACCACAGCCAACAATCCCTGTCTGTGGCTCTCAGTACCCACCATCTGACATGCCTCCATCATGTCTGCTAAAGAGGTGGTGGGCTTGCCACAAATACCTTTCAATACCTCCTGACAATCAACATTAATGGTTTTCAAAGTCTAGTTGTTTCAACAGTACCTCAGCTCCATCTGTGTTCTCTACTTGCCTGTATAAAGATCTTGCATCCTCTCTATAAATAAGTCATAGGTATTTTGTGGCTCTTGATGCACCTTAACAAAAGAAAGGCTTCCCTCAGAAGAATTAGGTGCTTTCGTCCATGCAAAAGTGGCAATGATTGCTATTTTCCCAAAGACTTCTGGTGTCAAGTGGGACTATTGCTCATTAGTAGCATAATCACCAGTTCCTGACAGCATTCCAGCAGTCACTTCTGGATTTCTTATTACATTATTAGCAGCCATTTGATAGTATTCATCATCAAACTCTTGTCTCAAAACTGTATATTGGGCAGGAGTAGTCACCATTTTTACCAACTTTCCAGTCATTGGTTGTAAGCTCATAGCTCGTTGTCATGCATTGTCATACTGTGTATCACCATATAACATAATGATTGTTGGTTCCATATTCAGTGATAGCTTGTCTAAATTCCTTAAGTATACTGTAGGGTAAACATTCGTATGTGGCTTGACCCCTTTTTCACATAACAGAACAGACAGAAAGCACGTAAGTGTCCCCTTCTGTTTAGACATTCCTGCACACATCCCCCAGGCAATTTTTTCCTAGGCTGTTTTTAGAAGGGGCCTTGAACAGAGGAGAGGGGAAGCACGAGGAGCCGGTAGGGCAGTTGGGTTATGTCTGGTCTCTGCATTCACTGCCAATACCTCT
>NW_006205919.1:0-713 GCF_000334495.1 Tupaia belangeri chinensis
CACTCCCTAAGGGGATGACCACACCATAATCTCAACTCTCTCATTTTCCTCTCAAGATTTTGGGTATATAAACACATGCACATGCGCAGTGTGACTTTGAAACCACTGAGTCTGGGGAAACTGTTATCATCTTCTTTGGATTCCAGAGCCTTAACCACTTAGCCTCATTTCTTGTGGTTTTAAGTTGCATTTTCCTTATGACATGAGAATTTAAAACTTTTTTTATATGACTTTTGGCCATTCATTGAAGTCATTTGACCACTTTTTAAAATTGGCTTACTTTTTTTTAATTCATGAGCTGCTTGAGTATTTTGTGTATTCTGGATATGAATCCCTTCATCACTGTGAGAAAAACATACCCCATCCATTCCACTAAGCTGTTTTGTCCCTATTTTACTTAACCGGAGTTTCTCTACCAGTTGCTGGTGGTATAAAAACTTCTAAACAAGATGGTGTCAGTCCACCTTAGAACTGCCATCCCCAAATCAAAAAGTTTGTTGTCAGTCGAGAGCTGTCATAGGACACAGCCATGTGGTGAGTTGTGCTCATTTTGCCAATACCACTGGGGATCTTAAGTTTCCCAAGACCATCCCAGGCTGAAACATTGATTAAGACCATAGAGCTCAGCAAGCCTGTGTAGTGATCAACGGCTGTTCATTCACCTCTTGGGACTTTGGAAATTCATGCAAATGCACCCAGCATGAGTTTAAGCC
>NW_006205920.1:0-1168 GCF_000334495.1 Tupaia belangeri chinensis
GTTTCTCTGTCTCAGTTCCTGTCTCTCTCTGGATATATCTCCCCCCCCCTTTTTCTTTCTTTTGTAATTTTTCCTTTTTACACTTTTTTTTAAAAGGAACAGTTTTTCTCTGGCTCTCTGCTCCACCTTTAATCTTGTTAATTATTCCTATGGTCCTTTCCCCCAGGCAGAAGAAGCCGGGCCTTCAGAAGAAGGTTCCACATGGCTCCAGTGAACTAGATTTTTCAAGGAATGAAGATTTTCTTCTGATAATTCAGCTTCCAACAAACGAGCTAGTGGTAGGGAGCCCCCCTTTCGCACCCCCAGCTTTCTATCTCTGTTTCTCTGTTTTGGTTCCTGTCTCTCCCTGCTTCTGTCTTCCTTTTTTTTTTTTTGTAATTTTTCCTTCTTACTTTATTTAAAAATTCTCAGTTTTCCTCTGGCTCTGAGCTACACCTTTTATCTTGTTAATTATTGCTCTGGTCCTCCCACCCAGGCAGAAGCCAGGCCTTCAGAAGAATGTTCCACATGGCTACAACGTACTAGATTTTTCAGGGAATGAAGATTATCTTCTGATAATTCAGCTTCCAACAAACGAGCTAGTGGCAGGGAGCCCCCAGCCGCGCACCCTCAGCCTTCTATCTCGGTTTCTCTGTCTCGGTTCCTGTCTCTCCCTGCTTCAGTCTTCCCTTTATTTTTGCAATTTTTCCTTTTTACACTTTTTTAAAAATTCTCAGTTTTTCTCTGGTTCTCAGCTCCACCTTTTATCTTGTTAAATATTGCTCTGGTCCTCCCACCCAGGCAGAATAAGCCAGGCAGAATAAGCCAGGTTCCACATGTCTCCAGTGGACTAGATTTTTCAGGAAATGAAGATTTTCTACTGATAATTCAACCTCCAACTAACGAGCTAGTGGTAGGGACAACGCCCCCTGTACCCCCAGCCTTCTATCTCTGTTTCTTTGTCTTGGTTCCTGTCTCTCCCTGCTTCTCTCTTCCTTTTTTTTTGTAATTTTTCTTTTTTACACTTTTCTTAAAAGGCACAGTTTTTCTCTGGCTCTCAGCTCCACCTTTTATCTTGTTAATTATCGCTGTGGTCCACCTACTCAGGCAAAAGAAGCCTAGCCTTCAGGAGAAGGTTCCACATGGCTCCAGCAGACTAGATTTTTCAGGGAATGAAGATTTTTCTACT
>NW_006205920.1:1852-2555 GCF_000334495.1 Tupaia belangeri chinensis
TTTTTTTTTTTGTAATTTTTCCTTTTTACACTTTTGTTAAAAGGCACAGTTTTTCTCTGACTTTCAGCTCCACCTCTGATCCTGTTATTTATCACTCTGGTCCTCCCACCCAGGCAGAAGAAACTGGGACTTTAGAAGAAGGTTCCACATGGCTCCAGCAAACTAGGTTTTTCAGGTAATGAATATTTTCTACTGATAATTCTGCCTCCAACAAAGGAGCTAGTAGTAGAGAGCCCCCCACCCCACATCCCCAGCCTTTTCTCTCTGTTTTTCTGTCTCAGTTCCTGTCTCTCCCTGCTTCTGTCTACCCTTTTTTTTTGTAATTTTTCCTTTTTACACTTTTTATTTAAAAGGCACAGTTTTTCTCTAGCTCTCAGCTCCACCTCTTAAGTTGTTAATTATCTCTCTTGTTCTCCCACCCTGGCAGAAGCTGGGCCTCTAGAAGAAGGTTCCACATGGCTCCAGCAAACTAGATTTTTCAGGGAATGAAGATTTTCTACTGATAATTCAGCCTCCAACAAACGAGCTAGCGGTAGGGAGCCCCACTTTGCACTCCCAGCCTTCTATCTCTGTTTCTCTGTCTTGGTTCCTGTCTCTCCCTGCTTCTTTCTTCCCTTTTTTGTTTTGTAATTATTCCTTGTTACATTTTTTTTAAAACGCACCTTTTTTTCGCTGGCTCTCAGCTCCACCTTTTATCTTGTTA
>NW_006205921.1:0-2424 GCF_000334495.1 Tupaia belangeri chinensis
AACATGATTACAAAATGAACTGAGGACATGACAAGACATTTCTCAAAAGAATGCATATGAATGAATAGCTAAGTATGTGAAAGATGGCTCAACATCCCTAATGGCAGGGACATGTAAATTAACACCACCACGAGGTCTCAATGTCTATTTTCTATAAGATGAAAGTTAACAAATGTGGGGCAATATAGTGGTGCAGCCATGAAATGTGACACTTTGTGAGGTTGACCCCTTGGGAAAGTTTCAGTTTACACCTGAAGACACCCCCATAAGTGTGCCTGGCATACACGTGCCCATAACCTTGGATGGGCTGAAGCTGGCAGATGAATAATGGTGTTGAGGCCTTGCTGGGAGCACCTTATTATTATTATTATTATGTGTCTCACTCTTTGTCTCTTTTTGAAGACAATATTATGAATTCAATATTATGAAAATAATAAACTTTAAAATTTATTTTAAAAAAACAACATATATGGCTGTCCCCATAGCCTGACATCCCACATGGCTGACTATGGTTCAAATCCCAGCACTACAGGCTTGTAAAACATGCCAGTCAATGTTAGCCCATAGCCTTGTGGTTAAGGGAGCTGGATCCCACATGGCCAACTGTGCAGTTCAAGTCCTGGACCCAACAGTGTCAAAATTATGCTGAGTGTGTGTGCATGTGTGACCAAATTTTAAGAGCTGAATAAAGGAGAAAAGATTATTGTCCATTCCCCCATCATGTGCTTTCTCATTTTCTACCTCTCTGTCTCTCCTTCTGTGTAGCAAATACACACATATTATAGCAAATGACGAAAGTAAATAAAACAGTATGTGAAATCTGTCTCAGAAAAATGTAAAGCATTATTGTTTTAAAAATCATGCTAGGCATGTATGTGTGCATACCAAAAATTCTGACATGACAGAGAAATGGAGGAGAACAGATTGCAGCAAGATCATACCCCATGAAGGGTAATTTTCCCCTATCTATGGTAAGCACACATACTCACTGGCTATTAAAAAAAAAATAAAAACAAAAAATATAACAATGAAAAATGCTTGTGAGGATATGCATAAATAAAATCTCTGGGGCACTGTTGATGAAAATGTAGATTAGTAGAGCCCTTATAAAAAAAAAAAGAAAACAATATGAGGGGCCAAAGGTGGCATGGAGGTTAAGGTGCTGTATCTCATGAAGCCAACTCCTCAGTTTGAGTCTCTGATGTGCCTTGAGAATATGCTGATTACATGTGCATGTGTTCTCAAAATCCCAGGAGAATGGAGAAGGGGTTGCAGTATGTCCATCTCCCCTAAGCAGTAATTTCTCACTTTCCTTATGTATTTCTCTCTCCAGTGAGCATATATACCCTACAGCAAATTAACATGAACAAAACAAACAAACAATGTGAAAATTTATCTAAAAACTAAAACATTAAATGAGCTATCAAATCAACTACTAGGCATATATTGAAAGGGAATATGTGAAAAAGATATCTTCACTCTCATGTAGATTTCAATTCCATTGAATTAGTCCATGAACAGATGAAAAGACAAGAAAATATGTTATGTATGCAAAATGAAACATTGCTCAGCCATAATGACAATAAAATTCTATTTGGTGGCAATATATATGAGCTTAGAAGACTGCAAGCATAATACTTAAAGTAATACATAATACTTAAAGTGATTTCTCATTTCATTTGTATCTTGTTCTTTCAAAAATTGGTTGTGGTTATTTAATATCCACAATTTAAAATTTCCTAGCATTATTTTTTTTAATTTCTAGCTCTCTTCCATGCTAATCAAGAAATATACTTTATAAAATTTCAATCCTTTTAAGTTTACTGAGAGTTGTTCTATATGACCTAACGTATGGTCAGTACTCGAGGTTCATATGTACTTGACAAAAATGAAAGTTTTGCTGTTTTTACGTGAACTTTTCTCTATATGTCTGCTCACTCTAATTCACAAAAAAATCCCCTTTTCTATTACTGATTCTCTGTTTAGAGGCTCTATTATTTGAAGAGAAGTATTGATGGCTATGACTCTTCTTATAAAACTGCAAATTTACCCACCTTCTATTATGTCCAAATATGCTTCTTATATTTCTGGACCTTGTGGTTCCATCAGTGTATTTCCATTATCATTGCTTCTTCTTCATGAATTGACAATTTCATGAGCATGTAACAATTTTTTAGTTACTGTATTCCCTTTTAACCTAAAGACTATGATATTTGATATTAGTATAGACACTAAGTTTTCCCAAATATATTACATGGGATTTTTGGTTATTTTATATAAGTATAACATGTACTTAATTGTGTTTTGTACTACCTTGACCTCTACAGTTTTCTGCATGTCCAATTATTTGACTGAACATGTTCCAAAAAGAGCAGCAAGGATTGGTCATTGCCCAATGACCAAGTAAGAAACAGTGACATAAAC
>NW_006205922.1:0-817 GCF_000334495.1 Tupaia belangeri chinensis
TTCCTGTCTTGGGGCTTGCTTTCTCTCTCTCCCTCCTTTCTCTCTCTCCCTCTCTCTCCCCTCTCCCTCTTCTTTTCCCCCTCCCTCTCCCTCTCGCTCTCTCTCTCTCTCTCCAGCGAGCCCATGCATCCTGTAAAAACAAATAATAATAATACATAAAATATAATGCATTGTTGTACTTAAATATTTAAGTGGGGTAGACATTTTTGCCTTAGGGCACATGTGCTTGCCAGAGAGAGAGACAGAGTCAGTGAGAGCGAAAATGGGAAATCACTCCCTGGTGGGATAATTGTGCCGCAATCCCTTCTTCATTCTTCCTTGGTCTCTTGAGCATTCATGCACACACGCCCACCATGAGTTTGGGCATCGGCCATTGCCTCCATTTCACAGGTGAAGGAAGAGACAGCAAATGAGTTGCCCCACCAGGAAGTGGAGGTTGTAATTGAACCCTGGCGTGTCTGATCTCCAACCTCACCATCTTACCCATAATGCATCCTTATTGGTAAAATGACCCTTTGCCAAGCACTTTGTTTGGACCAGACATTGTGCTTGAACTTCATATCTACTGTCTTACTGGGTTTCTCCAACCCCTGCCTGAGTAATATACTATCATCCTCGCTAAATAAATGGTAACAGCAGGATTCAGGGAGGTTAAGTAACTTATCCAAGCCCATGCAGCCTAGGAAGGCATGAAATTAAAAATTAGAACCTAGCATATGAATTCCAAAGTCCAGTGCAGAATGGTATCAGTACCCAACATTTCTGTGGTCTTCATTCTCCCCCCAGGTTTTTATTTTTAAGAATTATTTTATTTAAC
>NW_006205923.1:0-1144 GCF_000334495.1 Tupaia belangeri chinensis
TAGAAATACAAAACATTATTAGAGGATACTGAGTGACTATATGCCAACTAACAAGAAAACATGAAGGAGAGGGACACATTCCTGGATGCATATAATCTACCAAGATTGAATCAGAAGGACAGAGAAAGTCTCAATAGACCTATAAGAAGTTATGAGATTGGATCAGTAATAAATAACCTCTCAACAAAGAAAAGCCCAGGTCCTGATAACTTCACTTCTGAATTCTACAAAATTTTAGGGAAAAGTTAACCCCCATTCTACTCACATTATTTCTAAAGATCCCAAATTCATTTTATGAAGCCTGCATTGTCCTGATTCCCCAAACAGATAAATACATGACAAAAAGGAAAAGTGCGGACCAATATCTCTGATGAATATAGATGCAAAAATTCTCAACAAATTATTTGCAAATAGTATCCAACAACATATGAAAAAGATTTTTCATCATAACCAGGTAGGCTTTATTACAGAGATGCAAAGGTGGTTCAAGATATGCAAGTCCATAATGCCATATTAGCAGAAAGAAAGATAAAAACCTTATGATCATTTAAATTGATGCAGGGAGAGCACTTGATAAAATAAAACATTCCTTCGTGATTAAGACTCTTGGTAAGATTAGTATAGAAGGGACATTTCTCAACACAATACAAGCCACATATGAAAAACCTATAGCTAACATTATACTGAAGGGAGAAAAGCTAAAACCTTTTCCCCTAAAAGCTGGCACTAGACAAGGCTGCCCACTTTCTCCACTGCTTTTTAATATAGTGCTGGAATTATGAGCCAATGCAATCAGAAAAGAGAACTAATGCAATTTAGCCCACATATCCTCGATAGAAGAGAAGTCAGAGATTCTCTGACTTTGGCTTCCTCAAGATCCCAGTGCTTGTAGGGAGGCACATGGAAACAGACCTAATATTGGAACTACTTAATTCTTATTAATTAATTCATTCATGTTACAGAGATCCCTTGGGGGCTTGCAGATATTGAATCAGACCTAATACTGGAACTACATAATTCTTATTAATTAATTAATTAATTAATTAATTCAATGAATTCATTAATTCATTCACATATAATTCTCATTCATTCATTCCTTCATTCCCAGATCTAGATGCGCATTTTCTCCAGCACCTCATAAAAG
>NW_006205924.1:0-1181 GCF_000334495.1 Tupaia belangeri chinensis
TATTTCTGGATGTTCATTCTTAGTTTTCCTCAGACAGGACTCTCTTCAGAGTTTCTTGAAAAGCTGGTTTGGTGTTGGCAAATTCTTTCAGGTTTTGTTTATCTGAGAAGATTGTAGTGACATGTTTGCAAAGAGACCCTGAGGTGGGGGGAAATGTTCTGAGCAAACACCACTTGTCCCTTTGGGCTTTAGCAGAACCTTGCAACTTTCCTTTTCTTGACCCTCGTGTAGGCAGAGCAAAGGGTGGAAACTGCAATGGGAATTCCAACAGACACATCTGATGGAATTCAGGAAACATCTTGACCCCAATTAGCAAAGTCCAATCCCTGTTCTGCATCTGTAAGATTGTTTAGCCTTCTCTGGGCATGGTGGTGCCTGCCTTATGGAGAGATACTTTAGCCTTATGCTTCTTCCCTACACCTGCAGCTAGGCTTATCTCCATTAGAAAAGAAGATAATGGGATTTTCTCTTGATTGGATTATCAGCAAAGGATACACCTGGTCCAGTATGTCTAAGCTCTTATAGATTTATTACCTGCTTCTTGTTGTCTATAACACATCAACATTTCTATGGGATGTCATGAAATACACATATGTAATGTCACATTGTCCTATAAATAAATGTGTCCATTTTGTCTGGGTGACACAAGTTGTGACACAAGTTGCTTGCACTACCTAGGCTCAGGCTTCCTGTATCTGCTGTTACTCTTTCTCTTTGTCTCATTCTTTCTGATTCTCTGGTCCTCTTGAGATGAAGGACTTCCTCTTTCTCATCCTCTCTCACCATCAGCCCCTGATCATGATTCAGCTTGAGCCAAGCCTCTGGGTGGACACCAACAAAATATTTTAATCTTTTTTCCCCATGTGAAGGATAATCTTGCTGGATATAATAATCTTGATTGAAATTGTTTCTCTCTTAACACTTTCAATATGTCTTCTAAGTCTTTCCTTGCTTGCATTGTTTCCATTGAGAGGTCCAGAGTTAGCCTGATGGGATGATCTTTGTAAGTCACTTCTCGTTTCTCTCTAGCCAATTTTAGTATCTTGCCTTTATGTGTGGGTTTGACCAGTCTGGCTAAGATGAGCCTTGGAGAAGATCTTCTTGGGTTGATTCTATTTGGAGTCCTTTGTATTTCTTGGGTCTTTAGGAGGTTTCTCTAGACTTGGGAAGTTTTCTTCCAG
>NW_006205925.1:0-1050 GCF_000334495.1 Tupaia belangeri chinensis
ATGGTGTAAAGTGAATTAATAAAAAAAAAGTGAACTTAAAAAAATAATGTAAAGGATACCATTTAGCTCTGTAGTCTAAAGAATTAAAAGAAAATATGAGAATAATGTCTCCTCAAATAAAACACATTGATGAAAAAGCAAAAATTTGAGAAGGCTAGCAGGTGATGGGGTGATTAGCGCACTGGACTCTCACATGGCCAACTGCAGTGTGAGTCCTGGACCTAGCTTGCTTTCTCACTTTCCCTCTCTCTCTCTGGTGAACATACATGCCCTATTCCAAATTAAAAATAATAATAGTAGTGGGACCAGCAGTTGGTGTAATGACTATGTTGCTAGACTCCCATATAGTTCAATGCAGTTTGAGTCTCGGACCCGGTGACTTAAACTCACATTAGGCACGTGTATGTGTGTGCGCAAGATTTCGAGAGGAGGGACCAGCAGTTAGCGTAATGGCTATGTCGCTGGATTCCCACGTAGTTGACCACGGTTTGCGTCCCGGACCTGGTGGCTTAAAACTCACGCTGGGCGCGTGTGCGTGCATGGCCAAGATCCCGAGAGAACAGAGGAGAAGGGATTGCGGAATGGCCATCCCCCCTGGGGGGTGATTTCTTGCTTTCTGTCTCTCTCTTTCTGGCAAGTGCATTCACCCTATAGCAAAAACTTCTAAAAAAAAAAAAATAGTAATTGTAAATACCATTTTAAAATAAAGTGGAAATAGGGAAGGGTGGCAGCAGGTGGCCTGGAGGTTACGATGATAGATCCCACATGGTTGACTTTGTGGTTTGAGTCCCAAACCTGGCAACTTGAAAATCATGCCAGGCACATGTGCGTGCATGCTCAAAATTTCAAGAGGAAGGGATTGTGGTATGGCCATCTTCCCTGGGGGCTGGTTTCTCACTTCCTCTCTCTCGCTTTCTCTGGTATAAGCATACATGCTCCACAGAAAAAATACATCTAATAAAAATAAATAAAAAGCAGGAATTTTGAGAGCCAAGCAGAAATTCTGGAGTTTAAAAGTATGGTAACTAGGCGGCGGCGGCGGTGGCGGCA
>NW_006205925.1:3039-15946 GCF_000334495.1 Tupaia belangeri chinensis
TAAGGATATGTCAGCTGTGCTAGCTAGTGGATATACTTAGACTAATTGAGTTCATTGGTAGAACAATTGAATGGGGGGGGCGGAAGGCATTGAGGGCAATCATGAATGTCAGGGACAATGGAGGAGGAAGATAGGACATGGCAGAGGGTGGGGATGGGGAACCTAGGATGGCAAAACAAAAGGCAAGGTATGCAGGACACAAAAATTGGGAAACCATTTGCTGAGAACATATATGTTGATGTGCTTGATTGAGCCAATGCACAGTGTATTTTGGATGGAAAATTCATATGTGTGTTGTGATGAGAAAAAAAATTTATAATAAAAAACAAAGTATAAAAAAAAAAAGGCATTGAGGGCAATCATGAATGTCAGGGACAATGGAGGAGGAAGATGGGACATGGCAGAGGGTGGGGATGGGGAACCTAGGATGGCAAAACAAAAGGCAAGGTATGCAGGACACAAAAATTGGGAAACCATTTGCTGAGAACATATATGTTGATGTGCTTGATTGAGCCAATGCACAGTGTATTTTGGATGGAAAATTCATATGTGTGTTGTGATGAGAAAAAAAAAATTTATAATAAAAAACAAAGTATAAAAGTATGGTAACTAAAGTGGAAAAGTCACTAGAAGCTCTGAAAGCCAGATTTAAGCAAGCAGAAGACAAAACTGGGAGGTTAAAGGCCAACTGAGATAGTTGAGTCTGAGGAACATAAAGAAAAAAGAATAAGAAAAGATGAGTAAGTGTCAGAGGACTGTGGGATACCATAAAGCTTAATAACGTACGCATAGTGGAAATTTCAGAAAAAGAGGGAGAAAGAAACAGAAAGAACATCTGAAGAAAGAATGGCTGAAACCCTTCCAAACTTCATGAAAATCATTAATCTATACATTCAAGAATCTCAAAGAAATCTCAATATGATAAAATCAAAGTGACCACACTAGACACATCATAATCAGACTATCAAAAGCCAAAGACAGAACACGTTTAAAGCGGTAAGACAAAAGCAACTCATCATAGATGAGGCACTCTCGATAAGATTAATAGCTGATTTTTCATCAGAAACACTGCAGGCCAGAAGGCAATGAAATGGCATTGTTTGAAGTGCTGGAGGAAAATAACCAAACCATCAACCAAGAATTATATACCTGGTCAACTCCCCTTCAGAAATAAAGGAGCAATTAAGACATTCCTAGAGGGGCCAACCAGTGGCATGGTGGTTGAGACGCTGGACTCTCACATGGTCAGCCACAGTTTGAGTTCTGGACCTGGTAACTTGTTCTCACTTTCTCTCTCTTTCTCTCTCTTTCTCTGGTGAGTGCATATGCCCTATAGGAAATTAAAAAATACTAGTGATGATAAATATAATTAAATAAATTCTTTAAAAAAATACATTTGAGGGACCAGCAGTTAGTGTAATGGCTATGTTGCTGGACTCCCATGTAGTCGACCGCGGTTCGAGTCCCGGACCCGGTGGCTTAAACTCGCGCCGGGCGCATGTGCGTGCGTGCCCAAGATCCCGAGAGGAGAATGGAGGAGAAGGGATTGTGGCGTGGCCATCCCCCCTGGAGGGTGATTTCTTGCCTTCTGTCTCTCTGTCTCTCTCTGTCTGTGTGGCGAGCGCATGCACTCTATAGCAAAAACCTCTCAAAAAAAAAAATATATATATATATTCGATATACCAAAACTGAGAGTTTTGTTGCTAGAAGTCCTACCCTAGAGAATACTAAAGAGACTCCTTCAGACTGAATTGAAGGACATCAGAGAGTAACTTGTATCTACATGTGAAAATTAAAAAGCAATCCCTTCTCCTCCATTCTCCTCTTGGGATCTTGAGCACGCACGCACACGCGCCCGGCGTGAGTTTTAAGCCACCGGGTCTGGGACGCGAACTGCGGTCAACTACGTGGGAGTCCAGCGACATAGTCATTACGCTAACTGCTGGTTCCCCTGTCTTCCCACTTTTTGTTGTTATTGTTAGAAGGTATGGGGCCAGCAGATGACGTTAAGAGTTATGTATCTGGACTCCCAAATGGCCGTGGTTTGAATCCCAGATCCAGTGCCTTGAAAATCACACCAGGTGCGTGTATGCATGCTCACGATCTCAGAAAGAGAAAGGAGAAGGGATTGCAGCATGGCCATTCCCCCTGGAGGGTGATTTCTCACTTTCCCCCTCATTGTCCCTGGTCTCTGTCTCTCTGGTGAGCACATGACCCCTAAAGTAAAAGTATCAAAAAAAAAAAAAAGGGACATGCACTTGCCAAACAGAGACAGAGAAAGCGGGAAGGGGCAAAAGCATCCCCACCACGGGGAATGGTAACACCTCTATCCCTTCCCAATCTCTTCTTCCTTTTGGGATTTGGGGCATGCACGCACATACATACAGCATGTTTCTCAAGCTGTCAGCTCTGGGACTCACACTGCAGAGTCAGCCATATGGGACTCGGTTGCTTTCACCAGCAGGCCATGGAGCCAGCCCTCCTCTTCTATTAAATATTGTACTGGATATTCTAGCCAGGACAATTAGAAAAAAAAATCCATACTGGAAAGAAAGAAGTACAAATATTCTATGTGCATATGACATGATCTTACATGTAGAAAATTACAAAGAATCCATACAAAGAAAAAACTATTAGTGCTAATAAATCAGTTCAACACTATAGGACAGAAAAGATCAATATGCAAAATTTAGCAGACAAACCCAAAACCTACACACTAACAATGAATAACCCAAAGATGACATTAAAGTAAACAACTCCATGTGTAATAGTGTAGAAAAGAATGAAACACTTAGAAATTAATCTGATCAAATAGATGCAAGACTTTACACTGACAACTACAAAACAGTATTGAAAGGAATAAAATATCTAGATAAGTGGTAAGATATTCTGAGTTCATGGACCAGAAGACAGTGCTGTTGAGACTCCTGAAATATTCAGACAAGAAGCCACGTTAAAGCCGAGGTGTGTCCTGGCCTGTTCAGGGAAGGTATACTCTAAACCCTATCTTCTAGTCTCCCAAAATCTTCAGACAAGGTAGGGCGACCTGTCTTCTCTCTGTCTCTGGCTGGTTGGCTCTCCGTCTCACACTCTCTCTTTAAATTTTTAATTTTTTTTAAAATTTTTCAAACAAGTCTCCTCACCTTGGGCCTTTTCTTTCACTTGTTAATTTATGAAGTCATTTTAAAGCTGAGGTGTGTCCTGGCCTGTCTGTGCTAGCACACTGTGCGGTTTTCATTTTTTATGTGCAAAAATATTTTTCCCTCTTTTTTGGTAGTATCTTTCTAGTTTTTCTTTTTCATTTTGCTTATTTTTTTTAACATTACTTTCCCACTCTAAGCTTCACTCTCCACAACTCAATGTCTACATAGGTCTAGGTGCACAGTAGCCAAGCATCTGAATACTATGAGAGTCAATGAAATCCTCAATGCTTATTGAACCTGCTTTAATGAAGAAATTTCTTTTTATAAATCTGAAATCCATCTTTTTGTGGATACCACATTGTGAAGCAGAGTGGAGAATAGATTTTGTCACAGAATGACCAGAAACAACTACAGGGAAACAAGAAGGATGAGAAATCAAGAAACTATCTCTCCCTTAAGGGAAAAGAACAATCCCTCATCATCCACAAACACTACAGTAGATCTCATGGAAACATCTAATAGAGAATTCAGAATATTCATAGTGACAAAACTAAATGAGATGCAAGAGCTGAGAGATAATGAACTCCATAAGATGAAAGGGACCAGCAGTTAGTGTAATGGCTATGTCACTGGACTCCAATGTAGTCAACCGTGGTTCGAGTCCCAGACCCACAGCTTAAACTCACGCCAGGCATGTTTGTGTGCATGCCCAAGACCCCAAGAGGATAATGGAGGAAAAGGGATTGCGGCGTGGTCATCCCTCCTGGGGGGCGATTTTTCGCTGTCTCTCTATCTCTCTGTCTTTCTGGTGAGTGCATGCGCCCTGTAGCAAAGACCTCTCAAGAAAAAAAAAAAAAAAAGATGAAGGAGAAAAGCAACGAGTTCCAGTAGGTATTGAAGTTCTTCCATGATATGAAAGAGGAAATAAAAAGGGAATCAAATGAAACTATTAGAGATGAAGACTGCCATTCAGGAAATCAAAACCTCCCGTGAAAGTATTAAAGGCAGATTAGTCCATGCAGAAAATCAAAAAAAATGTTGAAGGCAAAACCTCTGATCTAGAAAAACAACCCTCCAAAAAAACTGTGAAAATAACCCAAAAATATGAAAATACTATATGAGAAATACTAGACAGCATTAGGCGCCCAAACATCTGGATAATTGGTAACTCAGAAGCTGAAGAAACTAATAAGGGCATTGATAATCTATTCCAAGAAATCTTGGAAAGAACTTTCCAAATCTAGAGAGGCATTCAAATATCCAGACCCAAGGACCCCACATAGAATCAACCCAAGATCTTCTCCAAGGCACATCATAGCCAGACTGGCCAAATCTACAGACAAAGACAAGATACTAAAGTTGGCAGGAGAGAAATGTCAAGTTACTTATAAAGGTTATCCCATCAGGCTAACCTCAGACCTCTCATCAGAAACAATGTGAGCAAGGAAGAATGGGAAAATATATTCAAAGTGTTAAGTGAAAAACAGTTTCAATCAAGAATACTATACCTGGCAAGATTATCTTTCATATGGAAAGAAAGAATAAAAACATTCTCAGATAAACAAGACCTGAGACAATTTGCCAATAGCAGACCCACTTTTCAAGAAGTTCCGAAAGGGGTGCTCTACCACGAAAACTAAAGACACATAAAGAAATAAAATAACAAAAGGCAACCAAGAAAATGACCAATTTAATGCTAGAGACAAGAAATATCAATAATAATGTTGAATGTTAACTTCCAGGATGTAAACAGAAAGATTGGACCACAGTAACACTGGATATTCAACAGAAGAGAGTTTGAACATAAGACTCAAATGGTAAAATAGAATTTTATGACTTTTGAGTAAAATATTACTGAATTCTTTTTTTAAAATTTTTTTACTATACTTTGTTTTCCTAATTTAAACATTTTACTTTTGAGTTGATGATGGGTTTAGCAATTTGATAAAATATTTTTCTTGCTTGTTTCTTTAAATGGAAACAAACTTTTCTTCATTCCTGACCCCTATTGAATTGGAAATATTTGGGAGTATTCTTATTTTGTGGCACAAGGGTTACTTGCATAAATTCAATAATGGTTGTTGCATGAATCAGAAATTGGAAATACTCTTTATTGGACAGGGCTTTGACTAGAATGTCATTACCTGAAGATGAATCAGAAAACTATGGGACTAAGGGGGATCTCAAGTAAGCCAACGGAAGCTCCTAGAAAGATGTCCTGGCACCATAAATAGTTCTGCCTGGCAGAGAGGATTAGAGAAGATATATTAAAGAATTTATAACATAAAATAATGTGGACTTTTCCAGCCCAGTATTGTAATCCATAGAGACTGCAAAAGAGCAACCACACCAGGGGATTATCTTGAGAAAGACTTTGAAGGAAGAAAAAGAAACTGATCTTTGCTAGCAGACAGCATATCACAGAATACTTGGTAGGCAGGCCTGAACTGAGAAGGTTTATGTGTCACTAATGTGTTGGGCATTTGCTTTCAACAATTTGAGTAGTTGACATATACGAATTTACTCAAAAATATTTAAAACCATACTGTCTCTGTTGTTATAGAGTCACAAATGAAATTATACAAAATTATAAGAAATATTTTGAATATTATCTTTAAAATTCAGTAATCTGAAAACATGAAAGTTGTTTATTAACTGTCAAGAACAATGGAGTATGAGCAAAAATGTTGTGATATATAAAGGAAATGTTTGATAAAGGAAATGTTTGTGGGAAAATATAAAAGTAAATTAATAAATGCGGGGAAAAAAAGAAAATTGTGTTGTAAAAATGACTCCGTTCAGGGCCAGCAAGTGGCATGGTGGTTAAGGCTGGACTCCCACATGGCTGACTGTGGTTTGAGTCCTGGACCTGGCTTGCTTTCTCATTCTCTCTTTCTGGTGAGTGCACATGCCATATAGCAAATTAAAATAATGGTAACAATAATAAATAAAACTACATAAATAATTTTTAAAAAGAGATTTTTTTTTTAAAAGTACCATTCACATATCACTAGGGCTCCCACAATAATGCAATTTGAGTGCTACTTGCTTGATGCCTTTTTTTATTTTTATTTTTTGAGAGGTTTTTGCTATAGGGTGTGTGAGCTCACCAAAAAGAGAGAGACAGAGAGACAGAAAGTGAGAAATCACCCCTGGGGGGATGGCCATGCCGCTACCCTTTTCGTCCATTCTCCTCTTGGGATTTTGGGCACACATGCACACATCCTGCGTGAGTTTAAGCCACAGGCTCCGGGACTTGAACCATGGATGACTACATGGGAGTCCAAGAATGTAGCCATTACACTATCTGCTGGTCCTGCTCGATGACTTTTAGGTCCCAGGCCAAAATCAATACTAGAGAAAGCAGAGCATATCTATGTAAATTCCAGTCTCTCAGCCTCTTTATACCTTAGGTCCTTTTTTTTTTTTTTTTTTTTTTTTTTGCTTTTCCTCATTTGAAAAGATGGATAGGCCTTTTGAGCCACTCTTTGTCCGCTCAGGCCTGCTCTTACCTCTTCTCAGGAGTGTGCTTTCACTTTTAAACTATCATTTCCTTTCTTAAAAGAAAACCTTGAAAAAAATGAATGGCTCTTGCTCTTTTTCAATAGAATAATTTATTTAATTTTATTTATTCATTAATTTATCTTAATTTGACTAGAGAGAGACACATGGGGAGCAGGGGGAGTGAGAAAGCAAGCCACCAGGACCAGGATTCGAGCCATGGTTCGCCATGTGGAAGTATCCAGAGCCTTAGCCACCATACCACCTGCTGGTCCAGAATGACTCTTTATTATAATAATTTCTTTTTATAGAATTATTTAATTTCATTTATTATTCTCATTTTTAACTTGACCAGAGAGAGAGAGACAGAGTGAAAGTGAGAAAGCAAGCTGCCTGGTCCGGGACTTAAACTGCAGTAAGCCATGTGGGAGACTAGTAACTCAATCACCACACAACCTGCTGGCTCCAAAAATGGATGATTCTTAAGGCATTCTTTCTTTTTTTGTTTTTGGAGAGGTTTCTGCTATAGGGCGTGTGCGCTCGCCAGATAGACAGAGACAGAGAGACAGAAAGAGAGAAATCACCCCCCAGGGGGATGGCCACGCCGCAATCCCTTCTCCTCCATTCTCCTCTTGGCATCTTCGGCACACACGCACAGTTTTAAGCCACCGGGTCTGGGACACGAACCACGGTCGTCTACATGGGAGTCCAGCGACATAGCCATTATGCTAACTGCTGGTCCCTCTTAAGGCATTCTTTTCAGAGTTCAAACTGGTCTAACCAATAACTTTATAATGTTTTTACATGTAAATAGATTTTACATGTGTTCAACTTAGATTTCACTTACACCTTGTGTAAAAACTGCATCCCATGCCAGGCCTGAAATGTTCCGAAGCTCAGTTCTGTGATTAAATTACAACCAAGATTTCTACAAAAACAAACAAACAAAAAAAGACATAAGTCAAAGAAGAAGAAATACATTTTTTCAGAACATTTATCACTTGGCAGTGATTTTAATTTACATAAGATAAAACATAATTTTAGTACTTTTTCCATACACTCCAGAAATCTACTGTGGAAGCCACAGGCTTACAATGTCAACTTGCCTATTTACACATGTGGTACATTAGATCTGAAACAGTGAATGCTCAATAAATACTGCTGTTGAGTGATCTTGACTTTTTAAAACAGAATTTCACAACTTCAAGACGTCAACATTGTGGGCTGGATATTTCTTTGTTGAACAAGTCTGTCTTCTACATAGCAGGCTGTTTAGCCGCATCCCTGGCCTCTGCCTACTAGGAGCAGTAGCACACCCAGAGCTGTGACAACCCAACATGTCTCCAGACATTGCCAAATGTCACCCGGGTACCAAATCACACCAGCAGAGAACCACCGGTCTATAATGACTTACTCTGACCTGTGTAATAATTCTTACACTGATCTTTGTTAGAGATGAAGAGGATTTCTATGTAATTTTAGTAACTTCCTACTGGAAAAAATTAATCATATTTTACAGGTTTCTAATTAAGTTTTATAAAAATGTCAAGTATAGTAAAGTTATAATGGTAACTTACAGAAACTTCAAAAACGGTAGTGCCTCAAATGTACCTCTCTCAATCGACTGTATTTTATTGCAGGATAAATCTCTAGGAAAAAAGAAGCAATATATTGCCTTGATTAGCTGTTACATCTAATTAATAGAAATACTAGAGTTTAGGACTGATAATGACTACATAGTTTTGTCTGAACTTGTATTAGAGCTTTTGAGATCCCCTAACCCTGCCTATACCTCTCCTAAGAGTCACACATCCTTGATCTTTATAAATAAAATATACAACTATAGATATCTTGACAGGTTTAGGAGGTAATCATCCCCAAGGTCAGAAAAACTGACTAGATGACCTTTTGTAGTCTCATCAAATTCTAGATTATGGGCTCAATGGTTTTCATCATGTATGTGATTTCTACTATTAAAAGAATTTTCTCACATTTATATACTTTCTTAGTTTAGTTCTCTTTTTCTAGGTCATTCAATACCAGAAGATATAAAACATATCTTTTCACATCATTTGAAAGGAAATTACTCCTCTAGTTAATATATAACTTTGAACTAATTCAGAATCATACTTTGTATTATATTAATAAGAAGACACTCTGGTTTAATACTGCACCTGGAGGAGGGGTGTAACTGTCCTCTGACAGGTGTCTCCATCTCTCCCTTTCTAATCCTCTTGGCACAATCACCAGGTAGATGGCCCAGAAGTGGTCACCAAGGACCAGCATCACCTGGGAACTTACTGAAGATGCAAATTCTTGGCCCTCCTTCAGACCGACTGAATCAATTACTGTCCGGGCAGGGTCCAGAACCTAGTTCTAGAGAGCCTGTCAAGTGATGAGACTAATGACACAGAGGCTCGTTTGTCTTAGAGCCCTGGGAAGATAAAGTGGTTCCCCATCATGGCTCCTTGGCTTGGCATTAAAAGCCCATATCTCACTCCAGTGTCTTACTTTCTGTCCTTGTACTCTACAGGTATTCATGGCATCCTAAAAGACTTCCTGAAAGACGTTCTGCCTTCCTCCTACTTTCCTTTGGCAAGCCTAGAGTATTCTCATCAAGGTGTCAGATGATACCCGATGGCCCTTTGAGGTCCTGTTCAAACAGCATGGCTCTAGTAACATCCCCCGATCTCTGTGGAAGTCTTCCTCCTCTGTACTGCTCTAGAAATCATTTATACCTCAAAGTGCCCCTATCAATCTCTTCTTTTTAATAGTTACTTTTGTGTCTCATTTCTTCTAAGCATAACCTCCTTGAAAGCATGGACTAGGTCTTGCTCACATGCACTCTCCACCATGTTTAAACCCAACACATGGAGATACAAAGCTCACTCCAATATTAATAAAATAAATGAATAATTGGGAATTGAATAAAAGAAGACAATGATTGTTTTAAAAGAAATGTAGCTGTATTACTTCACAGTTTCTCTCTGCCCCTCTGCTTTATGTGTTTGTTTACATTAAGAGACCATGGGTTCCTAGGAGGATAAGAACCCTGTCTTGCTCATTTTTGCGCCTCTAAAATTAGGCCCAGTGCTTAGTGTATGTATATATCTGTATATGTGTGTGTATAGCTATAGATAGATAGATAGATAGATAGAGTTATAGCCCTACACATTGACTGGCATTTTAAAAAATAGTGAGAATACATATGCTAGCATAAAATAATCAACTGCTGTAACAATTCACAGAAGTAATGAAGTACCCACTCCATTGAGCAGTTATTTTATTCTTCCTCCAAACTGTGTGTGTCAGGTTTGGGAGGTCAGATGGCAGAAGTGCCCAAAAAGACCAGTGCAAATGTGGTCACTCCCAAGGCCTAGAAAGACTATTTTTACTGTCATGTGTGGCTCTTCATACTCATCCCCCTTAAGACTTACATTTGAAGAAAAAACTCATTTGCTAAAGACCATTAATTAGATTAACATGGATTAATGACAGATATACATTTGGACCTCATAGATGAAGGATAAGAATCAAGTTTCCATAGCAAAGAATCTTAGAGCATTCATTTCTTTTTTTTTTTTAAGAATTATTTCATTTAGCTTTATTTATTTATTTATTTAACCAGAGAGAAACACTGTGAGAGAGAAAGAGAAAGGGAAAGTAAGAATGCAAGCCACCTGGTCCAAGAGTTGAACCATGGTCAGCCTAGTGGGAGTCCAGCGTCCTTAGCCACCATGCCACCTGCTGGCCCCAGAGTATTCATTTCTGATAGCTTACTTTGCATAAACATTTCTATCACTTATCCATTATTTTAAACATTAATTTTTAAAATGAATATTAAGTTCATGCATTTAGGTCTGTTGTCTTGGTAGCATAATATTCTTCTTCTTTTTTTTTTTTTTGGAGAGGTTTTTCGCTATAGGGCGCGTGTGCTCACCAGACAGACAGAGAGAGACATAGAGACAGAAAGCGAGAAATCACCCCCCAGCGGGGAGGGTCACGCCGCAATCCCTTCTCCTCCATTCTCCTCTCGTGATCTTGGGCACGCACGCACACGTGCCCGGCTTGAGTTTTAAGCCACTGGGTCCAGGACGCAAACCACGGTCGACTATGTGGGAGTCCAGCGACACAGCCATTACACTAACTGCTGGTTCCCATAATATTCTTGATAATGTTATTTATATCATTGATCTGTTCAGTTAATTATTTATTTAATTCATGATAAATTATCCAAACAATCAGGGTAATGGCATTCCAATTAATAAAAATAGACTGTATTTTTTCCCTTGAGGCAAAAAAAATGAGGTTAATTCTTTTTTTTCAGCTCAACCAACCTTTTCAACCTTTTTACAAATAAAAGCCAGAAAATAAATATTTTAAGTTTTGCAGAACACATATGGTCTCTGTCACCTGTTCTTCATTTTTCTTTTATAGCCCTTTACATTGCAAAAATACTCTTTTTTTAGAGAGATTTTTTCTTTAGGATGTGGGCACTCACGGGAGAGACAGAGAAAGAAAGTGAGAAATCATCCATCCAGGAAAGATAGCCTTACCACAACCTTCTCCATTATCCTCTTGGGATTTGGGGCACACACACATAAACACACATGTGCCCAACATAAATATCAATCTGCCAGGTCCAGGACTCGAACTTTGGTCAGCCACATGACACTCCAGCACCTTAACCATCTTGCCACCTGCTGGCCCCATAGAAACCATACTTAACTTATAGGCTGTATGAAAAGTGATTTGGATTTGACCCATGAGCCATAGAATAATATAAACATAAGTAGGTGATATGTAAATCCTACAAAAATTCATATATGTGGTAGTAATTGATTAGATCTTAATACTACTTTTACTCTATAAGTCAAGTCTTTTACTATCTGTAACTTGCCTACATAATAAAATAAAATGTAACTAAAAACTCATAAATAAATGATTAACTAACTTACAAATACTGGAGAGATAGTAGGCCTTCAAATGAATCCTTATGTAATTCAGTCAATTCGTTGTCACTGAGAATCCTAGAAAATGAAAAGGTGATTTCTGGATCAAAAAACAATCTAACAAAAACTATTTGCAAGACTAACTCCTGTGTATAGAGGAATCCTAAGTAGTGGTGCCACCTGAAAACCCAAATTCTTAAGAACTTCATTTCAAGATGGTAATGTCTTCTCTCCCCCTTCTTCTTTTTAAAATTTCCAGAGGGCACATGCACTCACCAGAGAGAGTGAGAGTGGGAAAGTAAGAAAGCATCCTCCATGGGGTAGGGTCTAAATTCCTTCTCCTCTGTTTCTCTCTCCTTTGGGGAGTTTTGGGCATGCATACATACAAGCCCAGAGTGCTTTCTGAGCAGCCCCGCTGGGACTCTGAGACTCGCCTCAGGCTGACCCTGTCTGCTCTAATTAAAACTTTTTCTCACATTCTCTTTTTTGCGTCCATCTCTGTCCTCCACTGCCCTCTGTCCCCACAAACCCCTACCACTCTTCCCACTGGATCACCTATCTCATGCCTACTCTCTCCCTCACAAAGTCCCATTTGAAACCCAATTCTGGGTGATACCAAGATCAGCAGAGCTGCCACTTCCTCCTCTCTTCCCAAACCTCATTCTGGAAACCCCACATGGAACTATGTCAGGGCTGCAAATGAAACCATTTGGTTTTTTTTTCTCCATAAGTTTTTTGAGAACTACAGTATGCATAAATTACACAGAGCACAAATGTTGTTTAATAATTATAAAGCAAATACATGTAGCACTCTCAAGGAAGAACACTGTTAGCGTTCCAGAAGCCCCCAGCCAGTGTGCCTCCTTCTAATCACAACCCTCTCTCATCCCCTAGAGGGAACCACTGTCCCAACTTTTATGACAATTTCCTTGCTTTTTAAATGACCTACTGTGTGAATGACATAATTTCATTTTGCTGCTTCTTGTACTTCATATAAATGGTATCATACTATATGTATTCTTTTCTATCTTCTGTCAGTGAATATTCTGTTTGTAAATTCAGGATCTTACTGCAGACAGCTGAGGTTGGTAAAAGTCACCACCTGTGTTGTATACTCAATAAGGAAGCCACTAGCTACATACAGCTACTGAGTATTGAGACTGCCTCATGTGACTAAGGAACTAATCTTGAATTTCAATCATTTTAATTATTTTTCCAACTTAAACAGTGATAGTCATATCCCTCAGGAGCCACCTCCTGCCCCTTCCTGTTCTCAGGGGAATACATCTGGAACACAAATCCCAGCCTCAC
>NW_006205926.1:0-565 GCF_000334495.1 Tupaia belangeri chinensis
AGCAACGAAAAACAAAACGGAAAACGGAAATTGCACGGTACGCAATGCGCGCCACGCACTACTCAAATCAACAAAATTCAAATAGTCCAAAGGCTAGTGGAAAAGGACCAGACAATGAGTGACAGTACCAGGTTGGTCGGGTCTGCAGCCTCAGTCTGCCTGGTGTCCGGAACTGCTGGCTGGCTCGATCCGGATTGCAGGTGGGGTGGGGTGGGCATTCATCTTAAAGTCCCAGGCAACCAACCTGGGGTCCAAGGAGGAAGAACGGTGGGGATGCGAGGAGGTTCGGAAGGGTCGGGCCTGCAGCCTCAGTCTGCCTGGTGTCCGGAACTGCTCTTAGGTGGTATCTCATTGTGGTTTTGATTTGCACCTCCTTTATGATAAGGGATGGTAAACATTTTTTCATAAGCTTTTTGGCTGTTCATATGTCTTCCTTGGAGAGTTTTCTGTTCAGCTCATTTTTTTAAATTTTTTATTTATTTTTTGTTATTTTTTACATTTTATTACATCTTTACAATATACATTTCTTTTTTCAACACATATACCATGTATGTCAGTCAAGACA
>NW_006205927.1:0-601 GCF_000334495.1 Tupaia belangeri chinensis
AGAAGACTCAATGGTTTCCATGACAAAATTTTTGGCAGTAATACACAAATACAGTAAAGTTGCAAGATACAGAAATCAATATACAGAAATCTATAGCATTTCTATATATGAACAACAGACAGACTGAGATAGAACTGAAAAAAGTTATTCCACTTACCATTGCCACAAAAAATATAAGATACTTAGGAATAAATCTAACCAAAGAAGTTTAAGATCTCCATAAAGAAAACTATGAGAAGCTAAAAAGAAAAAGAAAGAAATTGAAAATGACACAAAAAAGTGGAAGGATGCCCCATGTTCCTGGATTGGAAGAATTAATATAATCAAAATGGCGATTCTACTCAAATTAATTTACATATTTAATGTAATGCCAATCAAAGTACCAGACACATTCTTCACAGATCTATAAAACATAAGCATAAAATTCGTCTGGAATCATAAAAGACACAATATTGCCAAAGCAGTTCTACACAAGAAGAGTGGAGTGTGCGGTGTCTCACTCCTTGACCCAAAAATATATTACAAAACTGTGGTAATCAAAACAGTGTAGTACTGGCACAAAAACGGACATGTGGACCAATGGAACAGAATAGAGTCCCCA
>NW_006205927.1:916-1188 GCF_000334495.1 Tupaia belangeri chinensis
GGAGGAGAAGGAATTGCGGTGTGGCCATCCCCCCGGGGGGTGATTTCTCGCTTTCTGTCTCTCTGTCTCTCTCTGTCTGACAAGTGCATGCGCCCTATGGCAAAAACCTCTCTCTCTCAAAAAAAAAAAAAAAAACCAGCACGCACCAGTTAAGGTGGATCAAAGATCTAAATTTAAGACCTCAAAATATAAAACTTCTCCTAGGAAACACTGGGGAAACTCGGGAAGACATTGGAGTAGAGAAGGTCTTCTTAAATAAGACCCTCAAAGCA
>NW_006205928.1:0-1553 GCF_000334495.1 Tupaia belangeri chinensis
TCCAGGCATGTGTGTATGCATACCGAGAGGACACAGGATTACAACGTAGTCAACCCCCCTGAAGGGGGCAGTTTCTTACATTACCTCTGTCTGTCCCTCTCTCTTTCTCTCTCTGGCTGTGTTTCTCTCTTGTGAATGTATGCACCTTATAGCAAACAACAGTAATTCTTTTTGGAAATAAAATCTTTATAGATATGAAGAAATGCATCAACAGACATTCATCTGTTCGACTATCATTTCATATATTCAACTAATACTACACATTACTGACAGAACTGGTACAGGAAAACATGTGTTTTTATACTTAAGAACTGAATAACTGGAAAGAAATAATCTATGATGGTGTGTTTATAGTTTATTTTTCTGTTGTGTATAAACAAAATCCTCCCCTGTTCACCAGAATCTAAACAACTACTGGGTAGATAGAAATGATATTTTAGAGTATCTTAAGAAGTCACACCTATTTGTAATGACAGTGTCAAAGGTACTCTAATACATAGACTCATCAAGGAGGATTCAGTTCTATTCAGGCTAGGGGCCAGCAAGTGGTTGGAGGTTTAGGATCTCACCCGACAGTGCAGTTCAAGTCGTGATCCCAGCAGCTTGAAGGACACACTGGTTGTGAGTGTGTGTGTCCTTGCCAAAAATTCTAAGAGGAAACTGTAGTAGAAGGGATTGTGACATGACCTTCCCCCGGGCAATGTTTTCTCACCCACCACACCCTTCTCTCACTCTGGAGAGGACTCATGCCCCTATAAGTATGGGGGGGGTCTATTCAGTCTGCCTTAAGTGTTTGTGTTTTTATTATTACATATTTTTAAAAATGATCTCTGATGCCAGCAGATAGCATAGAAGTTACTTGCTAGATTTCCACATGGCTGATCACAGGTCGAGTGCTGAACCAACAGGCTTGAAAATCAAGCTGGGCACATGTTCGTGCATGCCCAAGAACCCAGGAGTAGAATGGTGGAGAAGGAATTGCAGCATAGTTGTCCCCCTGGAGGGGACTTGTCACCTTCCCTCTCTCTCTGTCCCTCTGTCTTACTAGTGAGCTCATGTGCCATAAGAAAAAAATCTACTCAAAAACAATTTTTAAATTCAAGCATAATAGTTTAACTTTTTAAAAACTTATTTAATTGTATCTACTATTATTTTCTAATTAAACTAGAGACAAACAGAAAGCGACAGTGAGAAAGCAAGCCACCAGGTCTAGGACTCGAGTCACAGTGGGCCATGTGGTAGTCCAGTGCCTTATCCACTAGGCAACCAGCTGGCTCCAAAAGTTTCACTTTTAAGCTATCCTTTATATGTTGAAGTACATCAGGTTATTCATTTCTGAACTAATTTTGAATGAATGCCCTCCTACATGAAAAAGAGCTTTAAGTACAATAATTAACAGTTTGCTGTAAATGTGAAAAAAAGATCATGTTTTAAGCATTTTAATACTAAGACAGTGGAACAAGTTTAAATTGAATAAACATGTCCTTCTCTGTTAGATCATTTCCAATAGCATACAAACACAGTCTAGAAACATCTGTTTTAAGAGTATAAAG
>NW_006205929.1:0-862 GCF_000334495.1 Tupaia belangeri chinensis
CTTGCTGGGTTAGGGTACAGGCCCGTTCCCACCTCTGGATTACTGAATAGGCCATTATGCTTTGTCTGTTTTTTTTTTCTACCCATTGAATAAGGGCCACATTGTCCTTTAAGGCTACTTCCCATCCCTTGCCTTCTTCCTGAAAAATCATCCCTTCTATGTGACCTATTTTAGATAGAGTCTTTTTCCAAAGAATGCCTTTCTTCGTTAGCTGCAAACAGCTTGTCCTAGTATTCCCAAACTGGCACCCATCACTCCTAGCAGGTCACACTTTGTCAATTTTTTTGAGGGCCAATTTTGGCATATCCACCAGGAATATTGTTGTCTTAGCATAATTATAGCCATAGTACAATTTGGGTAAATTGAGTCAACCCAGATTCTTTGGGTGTCTCAAAACACTATTAAGTGAATAAAGGTCACACCTAAATATGCTCGTTTGAGGGTTCCATAGAGCCTCCCAGAGGCATCCCGCCCGTAAAGTAGCATTTGTACCATCAGAGACCTCTATTAAGTGAATAAAGGTCACACCTAAATATGCTCGTTTGAGGGTTCCATAGAGCCTCCCAGAGGCATCCCGCCCGTAAAGTAGCATTTGTACCATCAGAGACCTCTGTCCACCAATAGACTCCCATAAACTGCTCTGTAAGAGCAGAGTCTGCCTGATTTGGGCTGGATAAGGGCATCCAATCACACCTACAAGGCTGATAGGTGTGCAGGCAGGTCACACTGTGGCAGTTAACACATGAGGCAGCTAGCTTTTCCCCATCATACCCAGGCAATTGCCTGAGTTTGTCATCATTGAGGTCTATGGTGATGCAATGTTCTATTTGTATTGATCCTTGCAGAAATCTGCCTGAGGTAT
>NW_006205930.1:0-847 GCF_000334495.1 Tupaia belangeri chinensis
CTTTGCCTACTCCAATGTCCCCCAGAGTTTCTCCAGTATTTTCCATCAGCAGTTTTATAGTTTGAGGTCTTAGGTTCAGATCTTTGATCCATTTTGAGTGGATTTTTGTTAATGGTGAAAGATGGGGGTTCAGTTTCATATTTCTCGAGGTGGATACCCAGTTTTTCCAGAATTATTTACTAAAGAGTTTTTCCTTTTCCCACTGAATTGACTGGTACCCTTTGTCAAAAATCAACTGGCTGTAAGCTTTGGGATGTATTTCTGGGGTTTCTATTCTATTCTATTAGTCCAACTGTGTTTTTGTGCCAATACCATGCTGTTTTGATTATCACAGCTTTATAGTATATCTTGGGGTCAGGGACTGATATGCCACCCCCTCCACCCTTCTTGTGCAGGATTGCTTTGGTAATACAAGGGTCTTTTATGATTCCAGACAAATTCTATGATTGTCTTTTCTAGGTATGTGAAGAATATCTCTGGTATTTGTATTATGATTATGTTAAATATGTAGATTAATTTGGGTAGAAATGTCATTTTGATTATGTTCATTCTTCCAAACCAGACACATGGGATGTTCTTCCACTTTTTTATGTAATTTTCAATATCTTTTTTAAGATTTTCAGTTTTCTTTGTAAACATCTTTAACTTCCTTAGTTAGTTTATCCCTAGGTATCTTATACATTTTGTGGCTATGGTAAAGGGATTCCTTTCTTCAGCTCTACTTCATTCAACTTGTTTATATATAGAAATGCTACAGATTTCTGGATGTTGATTTTGTATCCTGCCACTTTTCTGTATTCATTTATTACTTTGACAAGTGTTTTCATGGAAATCTTTGGGTCTTCTA
>NW_006205931.1:0-3802 GCF_000334495.1 Tupaia belangeri chinensis
CCCCTCAGCAATATTAACTCCTGATATGACACCCACTGTAATCTCCACGGGAGTCTATGGACCATTGCCTCAGGGCACCATGGGTCTAATCTTAGGAAGAAGCTCTACTACTTTAAAGGGATTACAAGTTTTACCTGGTATTATTGATTCTGATTATGAGGGAGAAATTAAAATCATGGTTGGACCTCCACGAGAAACTTTTGTGGTACATGTAGGTCAAAGAATAGCACAATTAATTTTGCTCCCTTTGACCTCTCAGCATTGCCGCGTTACTTGTTCAACTTCTAGAGGGGACAAAGGCTTTGGCTCTTCTGACCTGTTTTGTTGAGTCCAAAAACTTACAGCTAAAAGACCCATACATAAATTAACTATACAAGGCAAGGTATTTGAGGGATTGCTAGATACAGGGGCAGATGTGTCCTGCATCTCTGCCAGCTCTTGGCCAGCATCTTGGCCGACACATGTAACACACTCTAATTTAGTCGGTCTTGGCCGTGCTAATAATGTGGTTCAGTCTTCTGCTGTCCTCACATGGCGAGATGGGGAAAATTCTGGCCATTTTACTCCTTATGTGGTTGCATCCCTGCCCATTAATATTTGGGGAAGAGATGTATTGGAAAAAATGGGATTAATGCTTGTCAGCCCCTCTTCTCAAGTTACAAATCAGATGATGCGTATGAATTTCGATCCCCATAAGGGACTCGGTAAAAATCAACAAGGAATAAAAGAGCCTATTCAGCCTCAGCCACATAGTTCTCGTGCAGGTCTAGGGTATTCAAATTTTCCATAAGGGTCACTGTTCCAACGGCCGATCCCATAATTTGGAAAAACAATGACCCTGTTTGGGTGGAACAGTGGCCCCTTACTTCTGAAAAGCTCTCGGCCGTAAGAGACCTGGTTCAAGAACAATTAGACAAGGGTCACATTGAGCCTTCTAATAGCCCCTGGAATACACCTATCTTTGTTATTAAGAAAAAATCGGGGAAATGGCGACTCTTAATGGCGACTCTTACAAGATCTTAGAAAAATTAATGAAACTATGGAAACAATGGGGGCTCTTCAGCCAGGTTTACCATCCCCCACTGCCATTCCTATTAATCATTCCTTAATGGTTATTGATTTACAAGACTGTTTTTTTACAATTCCCCTATATGAGGCAGATAGACAGAGATTTGCCTTTAGTGTACCATCAGTAAATTTACAAAGACCCTTTCAAAGATTCCAGTGGAAATTTTTGCCTCAGGGAATGAGAAATAGCCCTACTATGTGCCAAAAATTTGTTGATAAAGCTTTGTTACCTATAAGGACTCAATACCCTACTCTCTATCTCGTTCACTATATGGACGATATTTTATTGGCTCACAAAAACCTTGAGACTCTTCAGGCCGCTACTAAAGACTTACTTGAATCCCTTGAGACTTGGGGCCTTAAAGTTGCCCCTGAAAAAGTTCAAACGAATCCCCCGTTAAACTACTTGGGGAGAGTAATTCATACTTCATATGTCACTCCCCAGACTGTACAAATTAGAACTGATAGGCTTAAAACACTAAATGATTTTCAGAAACTGTTAGGAGATATTAATTGGATCCGGCCTTTTTTAAAATTAACAACAGCAGATTTAAAACCTCTTTTCTCTCTCCTTCAAGGAGATAGACAGCCAAATTCCCCTAGAACTATAACTAAGGAAGCAGCTGAAGCTTTACAGCTCGTTCAAAATCAAATTTCATCAGCCAGGCTTACTCGGATTCATGACAGTGAGCCCTTTTCTTTAATTATCTTAGATACCGAATATACTCCCACAGGAGTCTTATGGCAAGGGGCCCCTCTTGAATGGTTACATTTACCTGTTGCTCAAAAACGCATTTTAACTGCTTATGCCACTCTTGTGGCTCTTTTACTATTAAAGGGCCGGCGGCGTTCAAGAGAACTTTTTGGCAGGGAGCCTTCTGAGATTGTTATCCCTTATACTGGTGCGCAGTATGAAGCGCTTCTTCAGGAGAGTCCTGACTGGCAAATAGCATGCCTTACTTTCACAGGCGTGGTTTCATTCCATTTGCCTGCTAATCCCATTCTTCATTTTATTAAACATCACCCAGTTATATTTAAAAAAAAACCTCTGCTTCTCCTTTACCCCCTCCTGCAAAAACGGCATTTACCGATGGCTCTTCTAATGGTACTGCTGCATTAATAATTGAAAATGAGCCCATTACTTTTCTTACTTCAGAAACCTCAGCTCAAAAGGTAGAACTTCATGCAGTCCTAAAGGTGTTTTCCCTGCTAAAAGACTCACCTTTTAATTTATACACTGATTCAATGTATGTTGCAAAATTGTTCCCTGTAATTGAAACCGCTCCTTTGCCTGAGGGAAAGTCCTCAATTATTTCCCTTTTACAGAAATTGCAGAATCTTATTTCTACTCGCACTTTCCCATTTTTTGTGGGACATATCCGTGCTCACTCTAACTTACCAGGCCCATTGAGTCACGGGAACCATCAGGTCGATTTATTAACTAGAAAAGTATGTACTGCCCTTGAGGCTGCACAGTCTAGCCATGCACTTCATCATCAAAATTCTAAATCTCTCCAGCATCAATTTGGGCTAACTAGAGAAACGGCTAGACACATTGTGCGCTCGTGTTCTGTTTGTCCCACTCATATTCCTTCTCAACCAATGGGGGTTAACCCCAGAGGATTAAAACCTAACTCCCTTTGGCAAATGGATGTTACCCACATATCCTCCTTTGGAAAAATGTGTTATGTTCACTCCTGTATTGATACTTATTCTCATTTTCTTTGGTCTACTGCTCGTTCTGGAGAGGCATTTAAGGATGTCTCTCAACATCTAATGGCTTGCTTTTTAGCTTTTCAGTGTTGGGAATGCCGGCAGCTATCAAAACAGATAATGCCCCTGCTTATTCTTCTAAAAGTTTTAAAAACCTCTGCCAAACATTTGGCATAGAACATCTTACAGGCATTCCCTACAACCCTCAAGGCCAGGCTATAATTGAGCGCTCGCATCAAAATTTAAAAAATCAAATTGTCAAGTTGCAGGCCTCAGAGTTTAAATATTCTTCACCTCATCATATATTGTCTCACTCTCTTTTTGTGCTTAACCATTTACAACTTGATTCTCAAGGGACTTCGGCTGCTCAACGTCATTATCAACACACCCACTCCCCTCTGCCCCTGGTCAAATGGAAAGATCTGCTTTCAGGAATTTGGAGGGGCCCTGATGTCCTGCTGACTAGCGGCAGAGGTTATGCTTGCGTGTTCCCCCAGGATTCAACTGCCCCCGTGTGGATTCCTGATCGTCTCATCCGGCATTATGAATCCCCCGAAAAGGTGTCGCCGCTCCAGAGCATCGACTCGCCCTCGTCACCGATGGACCCCTCCGCCTGTTGACCATCTTACTTCACAAATATCAAATCTCTCTTTAACCAGAGAATTTCGCCATTCCTCATCTACCCGTGAGTCTCCCCTGCCTACTTGGGGACAAATAAAAGCTCTCACTGCTGCTGCCTTTTCCATGCTTGAAGCCTGCCATTCTCCTGTTACTCCTGAAACAGTGTTCTTGGCTATTGTCTCCCTTCTTTCTCTCCAGGTAAGCACTGCTGATTCTGCGCCTGCTTATTGGTCCTATGTACCTAACCCACCTATTTTCCATTTAGCAAACTGGGATGACCCCCTGACATTATTGTCAGATCTAATCAGTCCAAACTTATGGGAGGAGACCCATTGGGGTCAGAAAAGCCCCGTTCTTCTGTTTTGATCAACTTTGAAGCCACTACTAGTTCACTTCCTCT
>NW_006205932.1:0-323 GCF_000334495.1 Tupaia belangeri chinensis
CATATCTGCAAAGAAAATTCCAGACTTTTATGTTCTAGTGATCTTAAGAGTGGATGTTATCAAATATTTTAGGAATACACAGCAGTATTACACAAACTCTGTCGGAAAATGAGAAGAGAATATTCCAGATATTTCTTAAGAAAATACTAATGTGATTCATGAACATAAAACTAAAATCTGTAAAAACTAAATAAGAAGATGAGATCTAAAATCATTATTATACAACAGTCAAATGGAAATTATCCAGGGACTGCTTTGTTGGTCATGCATTCCTTACAAAGCCAGAATTACAAGTGAACTGTTTTAATCTGAAAAGAAAAAAA
>NW_006205932.1:1158-5702 GCF_000334495.1 Tupaia belangeri chinensis
TGAGAGAGACAGGCAGCAAGACAGAAAGTGAGAAATCACCTCCCAGGAGATATGGCTATGCCACAATCCCTACTCATCCATTCTCCTCTCAGGATCCTGGGCATGCACACACATGGACCCAGTGTGTCTGGACTGGAACTGCGGTGGACTACTTGGGAGTCCAGTGAACATAACCATTACACTATTTGCTGGACCCAACTAGGGATAATTCTGAAATGATCAATTCAGAGATAAGTGGAACAGACTAGATAGTCCATAAAAGATCCATGTATATACTAAAAGCTGATTTTTGACAATGGTGCTAGGATAATGCCTGGACAATGGGAAGCCTTATATTTTGTTTTGCTTTTCTTTGAATGATTTTTGACATAGGATACATTTTCTCTCTAGAGAGACAGAGATAGAATGAAAGGGAAAATGAGAAATCACCTCCCAGGAGAGATGGCCACATTCTAATATCTTCTCTTACTTTCTTCTGGAATTTTGGGAACACATGCTCCATGGTTGTTTGATGCCCTAGGACCTGGAACTGAACCCACTGTCAGTCATGTAGGAGTCCAGAGACTTAATCACTATGCCACCTTTGGCCTCTAGAAAGTCTCATGAAAACAGTACAGGAGATTGGCCAGCAGATGGCATAGCATTAACATTGCTGGACTCCCACATGTCTGACCACAGTTCTCGTCCTGGACCAAGTAGCTTGAAACACGCTGGGTGTATGTGCGTTTATGACCAAAATACCAAGAGAATAGAGGAGAAGGGATTATGGCATGGTAATTTCCCTGGGGGTTGATTTTTCACTTTCCTTCTCACTATTTCTCTTTCTCTGGTGAGTGTACATGTCTTGAGAAAAAAGAAAAAAAAAGTGAAGGAATAATAAGCTGCCTACTTAGAGAAAAATATAATGATCAGACCTTAGCTCACATCATATGTAAACATCAACACAAAATAGATTACAGATATAAATACAATATCTAAAATATGAGAAGATCTAAAAATCAAAAGAGAAAATACTTTTGAGATTCGGTTGAATAAATGGGATGCAAAAAATAAAATTCCTAAAAGTATATACTGCTTTTTACCAAAATCAACAGTTCTTTTTTTTTTTCAAAGTATGGCATTAATAAAATTAATTATTTTTAGAGATTTTTTTTGCTATTGGTTGTGTGTGCTTGCTGGACAGACAGTGATGGAAAGTGAAAAATCATTTCCTGTTTGGTACAGCCATGCCATAATCCCTTCTCCTCCATTCTCTTCCCAGAATCTTGGGCATGCACATGCACTCGTCTAGCATGATTTTCAAGCCACCAGGTCTGGAACTCACACCACGGTTGGCCATGTGAGATGAGAGCCCAGCAACATAACTTCTATGCCTTCTATTGGTACCTTAATTCAATATATTTTAAAGTATGTACTTAATTTTGAGGGAATTATGCCTCAATAATAATACTTATTTAAGGATAAGAGTATACTTAAAAACAATGATGACATTTCATAAGTTAGAAATGTATCTCTTTTTTTTTTGGAGTGGTTTTTTGTTTTTTGTTTTTTGTTTTTGCTATAGGGCACATGCGCTCGCCAGACAGACAGCGAGAGACAGAGACAGAAAGCAAGAAATAACCCCCAAGGGGGATGGCCATGCCACAATCCCTTCTCCTCCATTCTCCTCTCAGGATCTTGGGCACGCACGCACACGCGCCCAGTGTGAGTTTTAAGTCACCGGGTCCGGGACGTGAACTGAGGTCGACTACATGGGAGTCCAACTACATAGCCATTACGCTAACTGCTGTTCCGAGTTAGAAATGTATCTTTCAAAAACAATAAAAATACGCAGATACGGCCCAACCACAGTGGACCAAGCAGTAGAGGAGCAACTGAAAATGCCAAAAGGCTTCCCTAAAGCTGTATGAAAAAGCTTCCTGTTGACCATACAGGTCTATCTGAGATGCTGTGCAGACACATTGGACACACCCCTGGCTATCTGCAGTGCTTAGAGGATTTTCACAGACTGGGGTGCCTCTTTCTCTCCCTCTTTCTTTTTCATAAGGAAAATTTAAATATAAACCTTTAAAATATTAAATAATTCATAAATATGTACCAATGCATAATTACTCTGCTACATAAACATCATTGTTTAAGCTTAAATATAAAGGTATTACATTATACCATGCTGCTTATGTTTTAAAATGTGTTTTAAATGAAAATTGCATGATATAATAAAATTTAATTCTAGTAACCTTATTTGCTCTCAAAACTGTCTACAGTCAGACAATTACTGATGCGTACAGTCTCAGAGAACTAATCCCTGGCCAGTTTTAATTTGAAACAGACAGGTATAATTACCAGGATATTTAAAATAACTATTGAGCTGTCATAATAGTCTTGATGTACTTTTCTATGTTTTTCTATGCAAAAGGTGTCATGCCTTTTCTGACCTTTATATATTTTGAGCAATACTGTCAGAAGGGCTGTTGTAAAAAAAATCAGACCTAAAGTTTCATAATGTTTCTTAGAAAATATTATACCTAAAGACATCATAAGGTCAAGACTTAAAAGGCTTTGGTTATTTGTTCAATAAGTAAACCATCATAAATTTTCAGGCTTCTTCTGTTACTAAGTGGAATGCAAAACCTAGGCAGAGTGAAAAGAGGTCCTGGATGTTAAATTATCCTTCAGACTAATTCAAGAAAAAGGGTAAGGAGGCTGTGTGGTGACACAGAGTCAAAATGTGACCCTCTCCAGAGCTGACCCATATGTAAAGGTTCTGGGTTTCTATCTGAAGACATTACTGAGTATGCCAGGCATGCACGTGGCCCAAGATCCAGGGAAGGCTGAAGCTGAGGGGAGATTGCCTCAGCCTTCATACCCTATTGGTGATGTTATATCTCTGTCACTCTTTCTCTAGTTCTTAAGGGAAAAAAATGAATAAAGTCAAACAAAAACAAAGAAGATAAACTAGATTGAGTGGATCTAGGTGACCCACAAAAGCTAACAAAACAATTCCTTTGCATCCTTAGTAATCTCCCCGTATGACTTGTGATGACTATGTTTTTCCTGAGCAAAAGTGAAGGCAAATCTGCTGTTCTGTTTCTTTTTTAAAACATGTATTTCGCTTAATTTTATTTTTTATTGAATAGATTTTACTCATTATTACTATTATTCTTTTTTTAAATTGCTAAAGGGCATATGTGCTCACCAGAGTGGGAGAGAGGGAAGTGAGAAAGCAAGTTGTCAATTCTGGGCCTCTAACCTGAGGCTATGTTGGAGCTCAGCACATTAACCACCACATCAGCAGATGAACAAGTACATTGTTTTTTTTTTTGTTTGTTTGTTTTTTTCAATTTCACCATTGTTATTGAGTGTAAGGTGGCAGAAGAGTTTAAAAAGTGGGGACTGTGGTAGAGTCTGCTTTGAAGTTCTTCAAACACCTTTCTGTTTCTCTGATATGTAGTAAACAAAGAAAGAAGAAAGAGAAAGGAAAGAAAGAAACAAAAAAAAGAAAGAGATGAGAGAGAGAAAGAGAGAGAAAAATAAAGGAAGAAAGGAAGGAAGGGAGAAAAAAGAAAGGAAGGCAGAAAAGAAGGAAGGAAGAAAGAGAAAACAAAAGTGAAAAAAAAGAAAAAGAAGGACAAATGATGGAAAGAAGAAAGGAAGGAAGGAAAAAGAAGGTAGGAAGGAAGAAAATGGAAGGAAGGAAGGAAGAAGGAAGGAAGGAACGAAGGAACGAAGGAACGAAGGAAGGAAGAGAGGAGAAAGGAAGGCAGGAAGAATGAAAAAACCCTGGTGTTTTGACAGGGCCATGCAGGCAATACATTGACAGGACCATGCAGGCAATACAAGCTGATAAGGATGCTGCCTCCCATTCTAAGGCAAGGTCTGGACTGGGAAGAAACTGAAGCATGGCCTGGTTTACGAGCCCTTCCTCGTGTCGTTGTACTGGCCGGTATTCAATTTCTCTGCTGTGAGTTTTACTGTTGTTACAGTACCCTACAAGGGTAAAATATCACCTCCAAACCATTACAATAAAGCCAATTAGTGATCTTGTAGGAATACGGTTCCCTAAGAAGAGGGCGGGAAGTTTGAGACTCCCCCACTTGTCTGTTTAAGCCAAAATTAATATATGTTAGGTCAAACTAGTATAAGCCAAAGTAGCATCAGTAGCATATGAAAACTAAGTTAGTTTAAGGCTAGTTTTATGTAAATACCCCTTGTTAAAGCTACAGGCCAAAGTTAGCTCCTGCTAGGCAAAGTCAGCACATTCACCACATAACAGAGACTCAGAGATAAAACAAAAGAACTCACTAATAGACAGACTCAGCAAACGAAATACAGAAACCTGCAGGTTTATAAAAGGAAAAAGCCTGACTGGGACAACAGGATAAACAAACCTGAAGACTCCAGAGAAAGATTAACCATTTTAGCTGGGAATTCTTATCTAAAGCAACAGGTAGCTGTCAACTACAAAGAGTTTCTCATCTATGTGCTGTTGACTATGAAAAACTGCTAATAAAACATCCTGTGTTGTCTCCTGAGCTACAAGATCA
>NW_006205932.1:6789-28008 GCF_000334495.1 Tupaia belangeri chinensis
AAAAAATTTAGATGCCCTGTGGCATATTGTGACACCATAGAATAGGTTTTATTTATTTATTTATTTATTTTTATATTACATTTAATTACATATTTCTTTACAAAGTATAGCATTCCTTTTTCCTGCATGAATACCATATTTATCAGTCAAAACAGACATTACTATATGCATCATCAGCAGCAAATAGCTTTTCAGTTTTTTGTCAATTAAATGTACTTTTTTTGTCCTTTTTCATTCTCCTCTCTCCATTAATTTCCCCTGTGTTACTCCCATCCTTACAATCTCAAGTATCTACCATTGCCTTCCCTGCTACTATACTTTACAAACTTTGAGTTTCTGCCATAGAGCACAGATAATTGGTATATATTGAGTGGGACTTACAAAGTCTGTCTTTGATCATTTGACTTGCTTTGTTTAGCATTAAGACTTCCATATCTGTCCACCTTGTGTAAAAAATCAGTGATTCATTCTTTTTTTTATGGCTGAGTACTATTCAATGGAGTACATATGTCACATTTTTTTCAATCCAATCATCTATCTTTGGACATTTGAGTTGGCTACATGTCTTAGTGATTATATGCTGCAGTAAATAGGGATGTGCAAGTGTTTTTCCAACTGAGAGTTTTTCTATCCTTTGGGTAAATACCTAAGAGTGGAATTACTGGGTCATATGGTAGTTCTATTTGTAGGTTTCTAAGGAACCTCCATATCATTCTCCAAAGTGATTGTACTAATTTTCATTCCCAGCAACAGTGTGGGAGAGTTTTCTCAACACCATAGGCATACCAGCACATATCATTATTTATTTTCTTAATTTTAGTCAGTCTGACTACGGTTAAATGGTATCTCATTGTGGTTTTAATTTGCATTTCCCTTGTGATAAGAGGTGTTGAGCATGTTTTCAAATGCTTTTGTACTCTTCTTATGTCTTCTCCAGATAATTGTTCAGCTCATTTTCTCAACATTTAACTGGATTGATTAGTTTTGGGGGGTAAGCTGATTAAGTTCCCTGTATGTTCTATCCATTCATTATCTGAAGTATAATTTGCAAATATAGTCTCCCACTCTGAGGTTTGTCTTCTCTCTCTATTTATTTATTTATTTATTTAGTCAGAACAGAACCTTCTCACCTAATATAGTCCCATATGTCTATTTTTGGAATTATTGCCTGTTTTTTGGAGGTCTTCTTTAAGAAGTCTTTGCATATTCCAAGGTATCCAATAGTTTTTCCTACGTTTTCCACCATATTTTTGTAGGATAAGGCTTTATGTTTAGATCCTCAATCCATTCTGATTTAATTTTTGTTAGTGGTGAGTAACAAGGGTCTAGTTTCATTCTTCTGCAGGTCGATATTCTGTTATCCAACACCATTCCGAAAAGAGATTTTTCCCCCACTGGATTGTCTTGTGCCCTTTGTTGAGGATCAGCTGGCTCTATGCTTTGGGGTTTATTTGGGGGTTTTCAGTTCTTTTCCATTGGCCCATCTCTTTTTGTGCTAATACCATATTGTTTTAATTATCATGGCTTTGTAATATATTTTAAGGTTGGGTAGTGAGAGTCCTCCTAATTTATTACTCTTGCACAGTATTACTTTGACAATATGGGGCCTTTTATGCTTCCAAGCAAATTTTATGATTTTTTTTCTATTTCTGTGAGGAATATCTCTGGTAGTTTGATTGGGATTGCATTGAATTTGTAGATTAATTTGTGTAATATTGTCATCTTGATTATATTAATTCTTCCAATCCAGGAACATGGGATTTTTTCCACTTTTTTGTATTACTTTAATTTTTTTTCTAGTGTTTCATAGTTTTCTTTGTAGAGAGCTTTGGTATCTTTGGTAAGGTTTATTTCTGGATAGCTTATTGGTTTTATGATTATTAAAAATGGGATGTCTTTCTTCAATTCTGTTTCAGTTTGTCCATTGTTGGTGTATAAAAATGATATCAACTTTTATGCATTGATTTTGTATTTTGCCACTTTACTATATTTATCATTTATCACCTTCTGAAGTTTTAGATTTTCTACATAAAGCATCATATCATCTGCAAATAGAGATAATTTCACTTCTTCTTTTCTTATTTTGATGCCTTTTATTGAACTCTCTTGTCTAATTGCATTGGCTAAAACTGCCTGTACTATGTTAAAAAGGAATGGATAAAGTAGGCAGCCGTGTTTCATTCCAGTTTTTAGTGGAAAGGCTTTCTCAACTCTTCCCCATTCAGTATGAAGCTAGCTATGTGTTTTTCATAGATGGCTCTGCTTTTACTGTTTTAAGGAATGTACCTTCTATGCAGAGTCTTAATTATGAAGGGATGTTGTGTTTTATTGAATGCTTTCTCTACATTGATTAATTTGATATCTTTGGTAAGGTTTATTTCTGGATAGCTTATTGGTTTTATGATTATTAAAAATGGGATGTCTTTCTTCAATTCTGTTTCAGTTTGTCCATTGTTGGTGTATAAAAATGATATCAACTTTTATGTATTGATTTTGTATTTTGCCACTTTGCTATATTTATCATTTATCACGTTCTGAAGTTTTAGATTTTCTACATAAAACGTCATATCATCTGCAAATAGGGATAATTTCATTTCTTCTTTTCTTATTTTGATGCCTTTTATTGGACTCTCTTGTCTAATTGCATTGGCTAGAACTGCCTGTACTATGTTAAAAAGGAATGGATAAAGTAGGCAGCCGTGTTTCATTCCAGTTTTTAGTGGAAAGGCTTTCTCAACTCTTCCCCATTCAGTATGAAGCTAGCTATGTGTTTTTCATAGATGGCTCTGCTTTTACTGTTTTAAGGAATGTACCTTCTATGCAGAGTCTTAATTATGAAGGGATGTTGTGTTTTATTGAATGCTTTCTCTACATTGATTAATATGATCATATAATTTTTATCTTTCCTACTGTTAATATGACACATTACATGTATTGCTTTGTGTATGTTGAACCATCATGGAATCCCTGGAGTAAATCCTACCTGGTCATGGTGTGTAATCTTTTTAATATATTGTTTAATACAACTTGCTAGTATCTTATTGAGAATTTTTACATCCATATTCATCAGGGATATGGGTCTGAGGTTTTCTTTACTTGTCATGTTCTTGTCTGGTTTTGGAATTAAGATGATTGAGACTTTGTAGAATGAATTTAGGAATGTTATTTTCTTTTGAATTTTTAGAAATTGTTTTGGGAAAATTGGGGCTAGTTCTTCTTTAAAAGTTTTGTAGAATTCAAGATTTCAACTACTGAAGACCCTCTCCCCAGACTAGCCAGGAGCCAGGGTAAGTAAATCAGTAGCCATCTGTATTTAAGTTTCAAGTGGACCCATTTAGGGATTTCGACTACCGCAAACCCTCTGCCTAGACTTCACACTCCTGCTCCCCAGTCTAGCCAGGGTCAGGATAATCAAATCAGCAGCCATTTATATTTGAATTTCAAGCAGCACCATTAAGGTATTTTGACCACTGAAGACCCTCTGCACCTTCCTGATCCCTAGTCTAGCCATGAGCCAGATTATAACACCCTACTTATTCTCTGTCTTTTTCCATCTATCTCTATTCTTTTTAATTTTTTTAAACTTAGCTCTCTGTTGCTCTTTTGTCTTTCTAATTCTTACATTTCCCCCACCCCTGTAGGATAAGCCAATCAGCAGCCATCTATATTTGAGGTTCGAGCAGCCCCATTCAGGGATTTCAATTCCCAAAACCATTCTGCTCCCCAGTCTAGCCAAGATTAGGACAAACCAATCAGCAGACATTTATATTTGAGGTTCAAGCAATTCCATTTAGGCATTTAGACCATGAAAGACTTTCTGGCCATACTTCATCCTCCTGCTCCCTAGTCTAGCCAAGAGTCAGGCTAGAGTGCTTACTTGCACTCTCTGTTTCTATCTGTCTGTCTGTCTCTCTCTCTATTTTAATATATTTTTTGAAAATATTTTGAAAGGCTTTTGCTATAGGGCATGTGTGCTCGCCAGAAAGACAAAGAAAGGCAGAGACAGAAAGTGAGAAATCATCCCCCAGGGGATATGGCCATGCCACAATCCCTTCTTCTCTATTCTCCTCTCGGGATCTTGGGCATACACACACATGCGCCCAGCATGAGTTTAAGCCACCAAGTTCAGGAGCGATGGTTGACTACATGGAAGTCCAGAGACACAGCCATTATGCCAACTGCTGGTCCAGTATTTTTTTTATTTTAAACTTAGCTCTCTGCTGGTCTTTTGTCTTTCTAATTCTTACCTTTCTCCCTACCCCTATAGGATAAGTCAATAAGCAACCTTCTATACTTGAGTTCTGACTGGCCTCCTTCAGAGATTTCGACCACTGAAAATCCTTTTTTTTTTTTTGGAGAGATTTTCACTGTAGGGCGCGTGCGCTCACCAGGCAGACAGAGAGAGACAGAGAGACAGAAAGCGAGAAATCACCCCCCAGGGGGGATGGTCACGCTGCAATCCCTTCTCCTCCATTCTCCTCTCGGGATCTTGGGCACGCACGCACACGCGCCCGGCGTGAGTTTTAAGCCACTGGGTCCGGGACACGAACCGTGGTCGACTACGTGGGAGTCCAGCGACATAGCCATTATGCTAACTGCTGGTTCCCAACCACTGAAGATCTTCTGCCCAGACTTCACCTCCTGCTCCCGTTTAGCCAGGAGCCAGATTACCAGAAACCACTGCAGAGGCACAAGAATGATGAGGAACAAAGAAAATATCTCTACTCTAATGGAAAAGAATAACTCCTCTTCCTCCATAAAGAATACAAGGGAACTCATGGAAATGTCAGATAAAGAATTTAAAATATTCATAGTGACAAAGCTAACAGAGATGCAAGTGAATAGAGACAACAAACTCCAGAAGATGCAAGAGAAAAGAGACATCAAGTTCCAGGAGGTGAAGAAGTTCTTGCACAATCTGAAAAAGGTGATACACATAATAAAATAGAACCAAATGGAAGCATTTAAATTAATTTGTATGAGTATTCTATTTTATCAACCAAATTGAATGAAATTATCTAAGGCTTTATTTTTTCTTAAGAGATTTTTTTGCTGTCTCCTACCTCAGTACTAAATTGGCTCATAAACATAAAACTAAACCTATAAAAATAAATAAGAATGTAAGATCTAAAGTCATTATTATATAACAAATAGAGATTATCCTAGGAACATCTGATTGGTCATGCATTTGTCAGAAAACTAGAATTACAAGTGAATTTGTTTAATTTGAAAAAACAAATCCTCTGGCAATTCTAGAGCTAAAATTGTAATTTATAGGAAAGCAGGTGGTGTAATGGAGTCCCAGGTGGTTGACTGTGGTTCGAGTCCTGGGCCTGACAATCAGTTTTCTCACTTCCCCTCTCTCCTTCTTTTTCTTTCTGGTAAGCATATAAACCTAGAGCAAATTTTTATGATAATAATAATAAATAAAATTCCTGAGAACAAAACAATGTCTGCTAACCCAAACAATAGACCCTAGTCTGTTCAACTAAGCAAAAGGAAATAAATTAAAATTGTAAACAAAAAATATTAAATGACCTTTTATGTTATCAACATGAATTTTTACATAGAATATCTTATTATCAAGAAAGTAATTACTAAAATTATTACATAATTTACAAGGTTGTGATATTAAATATTAGTAAGATGACAATTGTTTATATATTAGTAAACAACTAAATTTTGAAATTATAAAAAGTCCATTAAGTACACTTAGTATGAGAAGTGTGAAATTTTAGGGAAAAAAATGGAAAAACATGAGATATCTATTACAAAAACTAATACATTAATGAGACCATTTTGAGAAAAATACATGGAAATTTATAACATTGTCATGGTGTATAATATGCACTATTGCAAAACTATCATTTTACTCAAACTGACTTCTAAATTCCCTTGAATCTCATAGGAAAAATTCAGTCTATATTTTATAGATACTAACAAATGTACACTAAAATTTATATAAAAATGCTTAGGACTAGGGTCAGCAAGTGGCATAATGGTAAGACATTGGACTCCCATATGGTCTACTCTGGTTTTAGTCCTGAATCCAGTAGATTGACACTAACACCAGACATGTGTGAATTCATGCCTAAAATTCTGAAAGGAGAAGGAAGGAAAAGGGATTACAACATGGCCATCCCATTGGGGGTTAATTTCTCACTTTCTGTATCTCGTTCACTCTCTGTTGCTCTATGCAGTGCACACAACCAATAGCAAAAATCTCTAAAAAAATCCAAAAATAAAAGAAAACAAAACAGAACAAAAATAAAGGATCACAGAAAAAGGAACAAATAACTTCCATAAAAGAATCATACATCCAGCAGAGGACAGTAATAACTCCAAGACGTATTACACATTTAATGAAAAAAAAAGGATAATTGTGAAATGCTAAATATAAAAATAATTGGAACAGAATAGAGAGTCCAACAAAAGATACATGGAAATAGTAAAAACTGATTTTTGACAAAGGTGCTAGGATAATTCATGGGGAATGGAAACTTTTGAAAAAAATAGTGCTAAAATAGATATCGACATAGGGAAAAAAATAAATATCAAACCTTACCCCATATCATATATAAAAATAAACACAAAATAGACTGTAGATATAAATACGATATTTAAAATACAAGAAGAGATAAATATCATAAGAGAAAATAGTTATTATCTTAAGAAGAATGAAGAGCATATAAAAACATAATTCATAAAAATATATACTGAATTACACCAAAATTAATGTCTCTTATTCTTCAAAGTGTGGCATTAATTAAGGTTGGTAGAACATATACTTCATATATATTTTTAAACAAGAATTTATATCCAGTTTGAATACAGATCAGTTGCAATCCAATCATAAGATGACCTCATAATAAACGAATTAATGGATTAAATGAACACTTTACCAAAAAAGACACATAAATACCTACTAAGGACATAAAAATATGCACACAATCCTTAATCATTAGTGTCATGTGTGTCATACCCCTATAAAGTAGAGGTAAATATTAGAGAAGGTAAATTATATGTGTTATTTGAAAAATGACACCCTATCCACAAAGCTGTATAACTATTATATATACCTTAGAAATTATAACACGGGACCAGCAGTTAGCATAATGGCTATGTCGCTGGACTCCCATGTAGTCAACCGCGGTTCGCATCCCGGACCTGGTGGCTTAAAGTCACGCCGGGTGCATGTGTGTGCGTGCCCAAGATCTGGAGAGGAGAAGAGAGGAGAAGGGATTGCGACGTGACCATCCCTCCTGGGGGGTGATTTCTCGCTTTCTGTCTCTCTGTCTCTCTCTGTCTTTCTGGTGAGCATAAAAGCCTCTAAAAGAGAAAGAAATTATAACACAATGAGATACTGCAACCCATCTTTTAGAATGGCTAAAATGGAAAATTCTAACAGTTTCTTGTGTTAAGATAAGATATAGAAATATTGTCACTCTCCAACACTGCTGTTGGAAATACAGGTGTTTTTAAAATTTCATGGGAAGTATATATTATGAAAAAAACGTATGCATAGATTTTTAAAATTGTTTGCACGAAATAAACTCATGTGTTAATTTAATTTTTATTATTTTTTCCACAAACTTTGTAAAGTATCCTGCTATCATTACTTGTTTTCACCTGCCAGAGCCATGGCAGAAATAACTGCAAAACAAGTGACTTTTTCCTGGGAAACAACCACATGCAAGTGCCTCAAACTAGTTTGAGATGTGACAAATTGAGATTTCAAATAAAATAGCACTGAACACCAGGGACATCAGTCCAACCATTTGTGAAGAAAATGTTTTTATAGTGGGCTGCAGCATGTCCTCAGGATGAACAATGAGAGAAAGATGTTTTACCCAGGTGTGTCTGCAAGGAAGGCATCAGAGTTTGGAGCTTATACGAAAATTTAAGGAATTCGGTTTAGGTCCAAAGCAAACTTCTTTCAGTGTTTCCAGCAACTACTTAAACACTTTGATCAATGCTTGGAATGCCCCTGCCCCTGATAAAGGCTCAAACCTGCATAAAGATCCGGCCACCTGGGTCAGTTTGTGCTTCTTCCATGGGACAAGAGGAAAAGTGGGGAGAAGTGGGGAACCCTCTAGCACTTTGGAAAACATTTTGACAGTTTCCTAAGAAAAAAATTAAACATATGGTTAAAATATCACCAAGCTAATCCACTGTAAATATTTATTCATAATAGATACAAGTATTAGCCTGATCTAAATCTTGCCTGTGAGTAAGTACACATTGTGGCTCTATTTATAATCAATACCTCAAAACAACCCAAACACCACGAGTGGATGAGTTAATAAGCAAATGCACAGGAAGTGTTTCAGAATAATGTAAAAGCTTTCTGCTTTGATTATGGTGATGATTTCAAAAGAATACATATCTGTCATCTCATTGATTTTAACTCTCAACTCTCATGGAATATATTTTTAAATATGTACTTTATTCTGTGGAAATTATGCCTCAATAGTAATGCTAATTTAAAAATAAGACTATCTTTAAAAAAATAATGACACTGTAGAAGTTGCAAATGTATCTTTTTTTAAATTCATTCATTTAATTTAATCTGACCAGAGAGAGAGATACACACATGGGAGAGGGTGGGGAGTTACACGCGTGGGAGAGGTTGGGGAGTGTGAAAGCAAGCCACCAGGTCTGAAACTCCAACCTTAATGAGCCATGTGGGAATGTCCAGAGCTTTTCCCACCATGCCACCTGCTGGTCCCTGGAAATGTATCTTTAAAAACAGTAAAAGTGTATGACTGTGGTGCAACCACAGTGGAGCAGGAAGCAGGGTAGTGGCTGCAGGTTCCTAGAGCCATGTATGGTGGCTTCCTGTTGGCCAGACAGATCTATCTCAGATGCTAGGCAGGTGCAGGGACACGCCCATATTCCTGGCTGGCTGCAGGGCTGGGAGGGAGGATTATTACAGACTGAGGATCCTGCTTGGTGTGCCTCTTTCTTCTAACAGTTTCTTGTGTTAAGAAAGATATAGCAATATTGTCACTCTCCAACACTGCTGTTGGAAATACAGGTGTTTTTAAAATTTCATGGAAAGTATATATTATGAAAATAAACTTCTGCATAGATTTTTAAAATTGTTTGCACCAAATAAACTCATGTGTTAATTTAATTTTTATTATTTTTTCCACAAACTTTGTAAAGTATCCTGCTATCATTACTTGTTTTGACCTGCCAGACCCATGGCAGAAATAACTGCAAAACAAGTGGCTTTTTCCTGGGAAACGACCACATGGAAGTGCCTCAAACTAGTTTGAGATGTGACAAATTGAGATTTCAAATAAAATAGCACTGAACACCAGGGACATCAGTCCAACCATTTGTGAAGAAAATGTTTTTATAGTGGGCTGCAGCATGTCCTCAGGATGAACAATGAGAGAAAGATGTTTTACCCAGGTGTGTCTGCAAGGAAGGCATCAGAGTTCGGAGCTTATACGAAAATTTAAGTAATTCAGTTTAGGTCCAAAGCAAATTTCTTTCAGTGTTTTCAGCAACTACTTATACACTTTGATCAATGCTTGGAATGTTCCTGCCCCTGGTAAGGGCTCAAACCTGCATAAAAATCCAGCCACCTGGGTCAGTTTGTGCTTCTTTTATGGGACAAGAGGAAAAGTGGGGAGAACTGGGGAACCCTCTAGCACTTTGGAAAACATTTTGACAGTTTCCTAAGAAAAAAATTAAACATATGGTTAAAATATCACCAAGCTAATCCACTGTAAATATTTATTCATAATAGATACAAGTATTTGCCTGATCTAAATCTTGCCTGAGAGTACACATTGTGGCTCTATTTATAATCAATACCTCAAAACAACCCAAACACCACGAGTGGATGAGTTAATAAGCAAATGCGCAGGAAGTGTTTCTGAATAATGTAAAAACTTTCTGCCTTGATTATGGTGATGATTTCACATATATATTTGTCATCTCATTGACTTTTAACTCTCAACTCTCATGGAATATATTTTTAAATATGTACTTTATTCTGTGGAAATTATGCCTCAATAGTAATGCTAATTTAAAAATAAGACTATCTTTAAAAAAATAATGACACTGTAGAAGTTGCAAATGTATCTTTTTTAAAATTCATTCATTTATTTTAATTTGACCAGAGAGAGAGATACACACATGGGAGAGGGTGGGGAGTGTGAAAGCAAGCCACCAGGTCTGGAACTCGAACCTTAATGTGGGAGTGTCCAGAGCTTTTCCCACCATGCCACCTGCTGGTCCCTGAAGATGTATCTTTAAAAACAGTAAAAGTGTATGACTGTGGCGCAGTCACACTGGGGCAGGAAGCAGGGTAGTGGCTGCAGGTTCCTAGAGCCATGTACAGTGGCTTCCTGTTGGCCAGGCAGGTCTATCTCAGATGCTGGGCAGGTGCAGGGACATGCCCATATTCCTGGCTGGCTGCAGGGTTGGGAGGGAGGATTATTACAGACTGAGGATCCTGGTGGGAGTGCTTCTTTCCCTCCCTCTTTTCTTTCTCTCTTTTTCATAAAATAAGTAACAAATAAATCTTTAAAACATTTAATAATAGATGAATATGTATCAATGAGTAATTATTATATTACATAAACTTCACTGTTTAAGCTTAAATATAAATTTACCCATGTTATAGCATGCCGTTTGGCTTTTGAAACTTGTTTTTAAATTCAAGTTGCATGATATAATAAAAATGCATTTTAGTCTCCCTATTTACTCTCAAGAGTGTCTAGAGTCAGACAATTACCAAAGTCCATGGTCTCATAGTACTAATCCCTGACCAGCTTTGATATAAAGCAGAGAGGTTTAATTAATAGGATATGTAAGAATTATATTTTGGAGACTCCCAAAATATTCAGACAAGAAGCCTTTTTAAAGCTGAGGTGTGTCCTGTAAACATTTTTTCAAAAATATTTAAAATCGTATCATCTCTGTTGTTATAGAGTCACAAACAAAACTATACAAAATTATAAGAAATATTTTTAACATTATCTTTAAAATTCATTAGTTTGAAATTTTGAAAGTTGTTTATTAACTGTCAAGAACTATGGAGTATGAGCAAAAATTTTTTGATATTTAAAGTAAATTTTTGTGGAAAATGTAGAAATAAATAAACAAATGAAAAAAGAAAAATAAAATAATACTTTCAATTTTTAAAAAATAATTATATTTTGAAAAACTTTGTCACAGGAACTGTTGTGAATTAATCAGAATTAAAGTTATTTATGTTTCTCAGAAAATGTTGTATCCAAATACATCATAAGGTCAAAACTTAAAAGGCTTTGGTTCTTTGATATGTAAATAAATTCCAATAAATATTCAGGCTTGCTTCCCAGTAAATGAGATGCGAAACCTAATCAGAGTGAAAAGAAGCACTGACCATTCAAGAAAGAGGGTAAGGGGGCTGGATGGTGGCATAGCTTTGAAACAAGACACAGTGCTGTTGGAGTCTGCTGCTTTTAAGAGTAACATCTCTCTGGATGGTAATACTGTTGGAGAAAGAAAGACACAGAGCAGAGATGCAGATGAACACAGACAAGTTGTGCTACTTAGCCATACTGAGCTGCTTTATTTATGCATTTTTACCGGTCACAGTGAACTGTTTTCAAGCTTTCAAGGATGTGGCTGAAGTTCCAGTTAGAAATAAGGACTTTAGTGTAGATGTTTTTCAACCTTCTTACTATCATGTGTGATCCTGTTTTACATCATAGGTCAAGCCAGATTGCTGTTCCTCTGCAACTCCAAGGACACCTGTTTGAGTATGCATCAAAGAGGATAATGTGTAAGCCATAGACATATAGAACAGGCATTGCATGACCTAGCCAGAGTCAGGATGTTTCCCATGCCCTACACATCTTATCTGTATATCCCCTGGTAATTAAGGCAAGTGTCCACTGGCTCAGTGAGTAATTAGTGAGGCATACTGATAAATGTCTCCTGTATCTAAGCTGCATATCCTCACACACAGCAATTGTGACCAGCATGGAAAGGTTCTAGATTTGTGTTAGAAACCTTGCTGCATATGCCAGGTATGCACATGCCCAAAATCCAGGGCTGGCTAAAGCTGAAGATGGATTGCTTCAGACTTCATACCCTTTTGGAGGATTCTGTATCTCTCTCTCTTTATCCTTTTTTTCTCTCTCTTGCTTGTTTCTGAAATGTTAACTACAAAATTGTACCATGAAATGAAATAAATAAATTTAAAACAAAAACAAAGATGATAAACAAGGTTAAGAGTGGATCCAGATTGGGGCCAGGAGGAGGTGTGGTAGTTGATGTGCTGGACTCCCAAATGGCTGACTGAAGTTCAAGTCCCAGACCTGGTGGCTTGCTTTTGTACTTTCCCTCTTTTGCTCTCCCTAATAAAGTTAAAAATAATGATAATAAATAAAATTAAGTAAAAAAATTATTTTTTTAAAAAAAGGAGTGGATACAGATGACCCAAAAAGAGCTCACAAAACAATTCTTTTGTATCCAGAGACATTGTTGTTAGAAATATGCCCATATGACTAGTGAAAACTGCATTTCTCTCAAGCAAAAAGGGAGATGGATGAGCACACTGTTTTTCAGTTTTATCACTGTATAATGAACGTGAGGCGGCAGAAGGGTTTCCCTAGCTCTAATGTAGAGAAATATAGCATAGTTAGAGATCAGCAATTTTTAGAGACTAAACTGTAGAAACAATATGTTCTATGTTTGGGAGAAATTGTTTTTTGTTTTGTTTTGTTTTGTTTTTGGAGAGGTTTCTGCTATAGGGCGTGTGCGTTTAACAGAAAGACAGAGAGAGACAGAGCAAAAGAAAGCAAGAAGTCACTGCCCCAGGGGGATAGTCATGCTGCAATCCCTTCTCCATTCTCCTCTTGGGATTTTGGGCACACAGACACATGCACCTGCTGTAAGTGTAAGCCACCGGGTCCCAGACTTGAACCATTGTCAACTACATGGGAATTCAGCGACATAACCATTACACCAACTGTTGGTCCTGGGAGAAATTGTGAAGGGACCATTAGTGAACAAAAGTGAGAACTGTGGTAGAAGTTAGCTCAATGCTCTCCAAACACCTGTTTCTTTGATACATAGTAAAGTAGGCAATGAACAAAAACTGTGTTGTTCTCATATGTATTTTGGACTAAGTGATTCATGTCATGTGTACAAAGCCATGTGTAGAACTGCTGTGTCTATTACATGCTGATAATAGAGGGAGTTTTCTCCCTTATTCTCTGTTTTCAGTGTTCAGTTCTTGGAATAGTAGTCCAATAGTAGACTGGAAAGATGTCGATTTGAACAGTGAGACTATCAGAAGGAAGAACTACTGTTTCTGAAATATTAACTACAAAATTGTACCATGAAATGAGTATAAGTAACTCATTTTACTAACTGATGTGTCTGAGGTATTATTTCAGTTTTTTTTTTTTTTTTACATTTGTTTCAGTGATTGTGATCATTAAGGAAATAATGTAAAAGCCCCTCTTTTCTTGGGAACAGATTTTTGGTATGGGTGCATACACTGACTGGAAATACACAGAGAGACAAAGAGAGAAATCACCCACCAGGGGAATGGCCACGACTATCCCTTCTCTGTCCTACTCTTTTCAGGATTTTGACACTCAAGCACAAACACCAGCTTTGAGTTTCAAGCCACAGAATCTGGGACTTAAATTACTGTTTGGCCATGGAAGTCCAGGACCTTAACCACTATGCAACCTACTGGACACAACCAACTTTCCATCTTTTTTTTTGGGAGAGGTTTTTGCTATAGGGCACATGTGCTCACCAGAAAGACAGAGAGAGACAGAGAGAAAGAAAGAGAAATCAGCCCCTGGTGGGGATGGCCATGCTGCAATCCCTTCTCCTCCTGGGCTCCTCTCAGGATCTTGGGCATGCATGCACATGCACCCTGTGTGAATTTAAGCCACTGGATCCGGGATTCAAACCATGGTCGACTATATGGGAGTCCAGCTACATAGCCATTATGTCAACTGCTGGTCCCCCAACTCTCCTTTTCAACGATAGGACAGGAGTGAAATCAACTCACCCCAGTGGAAAAATAAACATTGACTTTGTCACACCCTGTATGTAATTGATAAGTTTGTGTCATAAGTTGAGTGTAGTTCTCATTAGTAGAAATAAGTGATCATTAGTAGAAATAAGTGAAAGAAGTGTCATATGAAAATACCAAATCAGTGACAAAAAGTGTACAGAGCACCAATGTAAGGGAAGCATGCTGTACCAAACAGAAACAGATTTAACATAAATAAAATGGGGACCAGCAGATGGCCTAGCACTTACGTTGCTGGACTCCCCACAGCTAACAGTGGTTCATGTCACAGACATGGTGGCTTGAAACACATGCCATACACTCATGTGCTAGCATGTCCAAAATCCTGAGAAGAGAACAGGATATATGGAATTGTGGTGTGACCATCTCCCATGGGGGTGATTTCCCTTTTTCCCTTTCACTGTGTCTGTCATTCTCTCTATCCAGTGAGTACACTAGCACATACACCCTAAGGAAAAACCTGTCGAAAAATAGACAGATAAATAAAATGAATGCAGTTAGAAACACCTGTCAAATAGTCATAGAACCGCAAATAGCAAGGAACAAATATAATTACATAAATAAATAGATTATACACCTGCCAATCTTATCTAAATATATATCTGCAAGTGATTGAAATAGGACGAATATTTGGGTCTGTAAATGGAATAGTGGTTACATCTCTAGACTCCCACATGTCCAACTACAGTAAGAGTCTCAAATCTGGTAACTGGAAAATCCTGTCAGGCACATGTGCGTGCATGCCAATGGTCTCAGGAAGAGAATGAAAGACAATGGACTGCAGCTTGGCCATCTTGGCTTAGGGATGATTTTTCACTTTCCCTCTCAGTATGCCTGTCTGTCTGTCTCTCTCTAGCAAATGTACACACACTAAAGCAAAGAAAAACAAAAAAAATCTAAAAAATTGAAATAGGATAAGTATGTTAAAAGACATTTTTTGTTTGTTTTTCTGTACAGGCACTTTCACTTAATTACTGAGTTCCATTCCTATAACTAGGTCATTAAATAAAGTTGTCAATAAGTAAGTAGATAAAAGACACCATAGTCTATGTATTTTTGTCTCTGTCTCTCTCTCTGTCTTTCTGGTGAGCTCACGTGCCCGATAGCAAAAACCTCTCCAAAATTAAATAAATAAATAAGTTATTCTACCCATATAAAAAGCATACATTAGATAAGCGCCAATAAGTTCCAAGAAACCACAGAATAATACAAATCCACTGTAGTAATTTTCATTTATTCTGAATACGATAAGATTTGTAAATGAAATAATTAGTTGTGTGTGATTGTGAATGCTTCATAGTGAGTTCTGAGTGGGACAAGACAAAGAAGTCTGAGTGTCAAATAGGTAAGCTATTTTGTTTATTAATTTGTTTATTTAATTTTCCAGAGATTTTTGCTATAGGGCATGTGTGCTTGCCAGAGAGACAGAAAGCAAGAAATCAACCCCCAGGGGGAATGGCCACACTGCAATCATTTCTCAATTCTCCTCTAGGGACTTTAGCAGACAAACATGCCTGATGTGAGTTTTAAACCACCGTGTCCAGGACTTGAACCATGATTGACTATGTGGGAGTGTAGCTATGGTAACCATTATGCCATCTGCATTTCCCAAACAGATAGGTTATTAAGAGTGGGGCAGCTAGATTAAAAATGTTGTTTAGAATGCTTATTTATGAGGTGGCTTGTGTTTCATTTTCAGTAAGCTAGATATTTTTCCTGACGCATGATTAGGCACCATAATATGAAGAAAAACTCTAGATGTTTGTCAGCAGAGGTGACATATCTTAATTTTCATAAAAGTTAATCTAGAAAGAGAATATTCTCCTTCTGAATAAGGATCTCACTACCAAGTATGCAGAAAAGAGCCAGCATAGCACATTTGTCACATGACACCTTTTCTTAAGGTTTGGATTTTCTGGGTCTGGTTGAACTATGGGAATAAAATAAAAATGACAAATCTGTATCAATTCTCAAGGACCCACAATTGATTGCCAGAAAATCTTTAGCTCTTTCTGTAAGTAAATCTACATAATCAAATGTTTTTTGTTTTGTTTTTGTTTTTCTTTTTGTTGTTTTGGAACTGACAAAGGACTCCCCACAGTGGGAGGAACTACAGAGGCCAATGAGTCTATCCAAACAAAAGCTTTGAGATTGACTGGAATAACAGTCCAGGAGAAGCAGTCTTAGAGAAATTTAATTGATACATGCGACAAGATCTACCGCCTGGCGAGTGTATCTATTCCTATGCTTAGACGAATTGGTATTTAAAAGAAGCAAAAAGTATTGCAGAATTAGTGACTTTCTGAGAAAAAGAAGTGATCAAAAAGTTTATAGTGTGAAAATCACTTGTTCTGTTATAGACAACTCATGAAAATCTATAAAGGTAAGTTACCATGTATTTTAGACTATGTGGAAGATATTTCTAAATCTGAGAATCAAGATTCAAATAAGAACATGAAATTCTGAAAAGATTATCTGAAAATTAGTTAATTGTATAAATCATTCACCTCTTAATTTTATATAAAGCCACATAAAATTAATCTCTGTCAAATAATAATGAGATCAATAATAAATATCATTCAAGTATTTGATAACTACTAATGGACATGTGTACATATTAGAGAATATTTGAACATTTTTGTCAATGCAATAATTCGAAAGCATCAACTGATAGGGCTAGAAGGTATATAGGTATATGTGAAGAGATAGGGAAACACTGGGTGGTCAAGGAAGGCATGATGCAGTTTAGCATAGAAAAACAGAAAAATACATCGTGCCTTTTCCAACAACCCTATACGTAAATATTTGTCTTGAAAACTTGGGAAATAAATACTGAGAAGGTGTTAAACAAACTGTCAAGCAACGCTGTCTTGCTGACCTCATACCAGATGATGTTAATATGAAGTGTAGCAAGACAAGGTTGTTAATTTCTTTTGCTTTGTTTGGATTTTTAGTTCCATTCGTATGCTCTGGGCACTTATATAGCCAGAGTATAAAATAGTTAGGTTTAATCCAAGTTATACTACTATAAGGCAATATTAAGGAGCGAAAATAAAGAAAGGGAATTGCATTTGATTGTAAGGGGATTATCTGATAATAAAGAATCTCACTTGGATACGGAGAGCTGCATAACCAGTATGAAAATGTATAGGCAATATTTTGATTAAGTTAAAAGCTAATTAATATTTGTCATAGACCATAGAGGGAATGTTGATAGGTAAAGTCAATGAACACTATGCTGAGTTTAATATTTTCATATTTAATATAAGTAATAGGAGACATACATTTATTAGAACAAGAATAATGCATATAATTATTTCCTCACTTTAAGAAAAGTGATTTGCATTTGAGTGTAAAAGATGACTTAATAATCATTTTGAATAAAAATTAAATAAAACTTCAATGGAAAGGTTTTCTTTAAAAGGATATAAAATATGACTATCATTACAAAGAAAATAAATCCAGACAAATCAATAAAATAAACTGTATCATAATTCCACTCATAATGATGAAAAAATGAGTTATTATTTCTCCATGACATTCTCTAAATAGTGGATACTTCCCAATGTCTCTGGTATCATTACACTCAAATAAAATACATTAGAATTATAATTCTTGATAAAACTATAAAATATCTTCAACAAAGAATACCACATTTCTTTGTCCCATTAATGATTTGCCTCCCTATTTTTCTTCTAAATGTCCTTCCTCAGACCCCATTCTTTCACACACACTATATCTGGTATTTACATTCACTTACTGTGTTTCTATATCCTTTAGTCAATTAGTTTCAGTTATAGAGAGTGGACACTCTGTATATATTAAGTGGAGACATACAGTGTCTCGCCTTCATAGCCTGGCTTGCTACACTCAGCTGTAAATCTTCCATATTCTTCTACTTTTTCTCAAAAGCCAGGGTTTTGTGTTTTTTTTTTGTTTTTTTTTGTTTTTTTTTTTGATGAATAGTATTCCATAGAGTATATATGCCACTGGACTAGGGAGAAATGTTCACATGTTGAAATATTCACTTTGTAAGCTAAATAATGCGATTGAATGTATAAAAGAAAATCTAAAAATGTAAATAAAAAATGATACTTCTTGAATGATTCTATCTCCAATACAAATTCCTTTCTGAACTTTCTAATTTAATTCCCTAGTAATGGTAGATATAATTTGAGAAAATATGTATGCATTTCATGCATCTCTTCCAGTAGATATGAAGAGAAAGGGTGATTCAATATGTGATGGAATTAATCATTTAAATTTACTTTATCTGCAGATGAAGAGCAAATTCAAGCAGAAAACTCAAATATCACAATGATGGAATTTCTTCTTTTGGGGTTTTCTGATACTCCCAGTCTCCAATGGACTCTTTTTGGTATATTTTTGCTCATATATTTAACTATCTTGATATGCAATAGCATCATAATAATAATAACAAAAATTGACCCTGATCTCCACACTCCCATGTATTTTTTCCTGGGCAACTTTTCCTTTTTGGAAATCTGCTATGTAACAGTAACTATCCCAAGAATGTTAATGGACCTATGGACTCAGAAAGGCCATATTTCTTTCCTTGCCTGTGCTATACAGATGTTTTTTTTCTTTATGCTCGGAGGCACAGAGTGTCTCCTCCTGACAGTGATGGCCTATGACCGCTATGTGGCCATTTGTAACCCTCTCCATTATGCTCTAGTGATGAACCACAAGGTCTGCATCCAACTGGTGGCTGCCTCCTGGATCACTGCAGTTCCAGCTGTCATCGGGCAAACCTGGAAGGTTTTCTCTTTGCCTTTTTGTGCATCTCACGTCATCAATCACTTCTTATGTGACATCCCACCAATACTCCAGCTTGCTTGTGGGGATACATTCGTGAATGAGACAGCAGTCTTGGTAGCTATAGATACAGTGGTATTTATCATGGTCCCTTTTCTGTTGATTGTTGTCTCCTACGGCAAAATTATCTCCAACATTCTAAAGTTATCATCAGCCAGAGGGAGATCTAAAGCCTTCTCCACCTGCTCTTCTCACCTGACAGTTGTGGTGTTATTCTATGGGACAGCTACTATCTCTTATTTACAACCCAAGTCAAATCAGTCTGAGGAAAGAGGAAAATTAATATCTCTATTCTACACAATTTTGATCCCAACTTTGAATCCCATCATATATACTTTGAGGAACAAAGATATCATGAAGGCACTGAGAAAACTGCTGATTAAGTTATTACCATGAGGTAAAGCCTTAATTTATATAAATAGCCTTTTTACAGATTTGTCATGTTGCTAGACTAGAAACGGACTGTTAGGTTTGTTTCCATGTTCCTAAATAATGATAAGGAAATTATAATGATGATCCACACATTGTGTAAAGAGAGCTTTCTTTCATAGAGCTTTTTTAAGAGCCACTATGGAACCAGGGGACAGATAAGTTTCAGGGCAAGGATCTTATTTTGAAGGTCAGTCTTTCCTTCATGGTTAACTATTGGGTTGAGACTGAGCAATAGAACACAAGGTATCTATGTTTGTTGGAGATGCAGGAATTAGGGTCGTGCTCTGTGATGATTTTTAATTAATTAATTAATTAATTTTTGGAGAGGTTTATTGCTATAGTGTGCATGCACTCGCTAGAAATATATAGAGAGACAGAGAGATGGAAAGCGAGAAATCAACCCCCAGGGGAGATGGCTACGCAGCAATCCCTTCTCCTCCATTCTCCTCTCGGAATCTTGGGCACACATGCACATGTGCCTGGCATGAGTTTAAGCCACCGGGTCCGCGACTCGAACCGTGGCCAACTACATGGGAGTCCAGCAACATAGCCATTATGCTAACTGCTTGTCCTGATTATTATTTTTTTTTTAGCCCTCCATTCCTTCAGATGCATTTTCTGCCATTCTCTGACCCTATGGTTGGATTTAACCACTGAGATTCTCTGCAAACTGCGAAGATGATTGGAACAGGGGATAAGAGTTTCTTTACTTCTTCCCACCCTGCATCTATCTCTTGTTTCTGTCCATGTCATTAAGAGACTACAATCCTTAGGGATTACCGTCCTCTATATAAAATTCTAATTGTCTCTATCTTGGTAATATTGATTTAGTTCCTGAAGTGTCTAAAATTCTCACCATCAGTGATTCATTCTAATGTACAATGGGTTGAATCTTGGCTCTTAAAAATATACTTCTATCTGACATCTTCATATGCATCATTCTTTGGACAAAAAGGATTTTTGCAGATGTAATTAATATAAGGATTTTGAATTGTGATCACTGTGATTTAGGGCAGCACTAAGTGCAGTGTTAAGTGTCTTTATAAGAGACTGAGAGTTGAAGAAATTTAGAAAATAAACCCTGAGAAACAGAAAAGAACATCATCGGAAGGTGAAGAAAGGGATTGCAGTGATTTCTGCCACATACCAAGGAAGGCTAAGAGCCATCAAAACCTGGAAGAGGCAAGGAGTGATTTTTTTCCTTACAGACTTCTGATGGAGTGAGGCACTGGCAACACTATGACAGTGGACACTGATCATGAGAACTGTGAGATGCTAATTTTCTGTTGTTTTAAGCCGTCCAATTTGTGGTAATTTAAGGTATATCTCTGAAAACAGAACAGCACATAAATATTCCTTAGATTTTTTTTCTTATGTCATCTTTTCATGAGTTCTGTGCTCTACCAGATGCCAACTGTTAAACCATGTCTCCTCCCCTTCAATTTTTGTGTCTATTTTGGATCATAATTTGGCACTATTTTCTTTTGAAAGAAAAATAAAATCCTTAGCCTTTTCTTTACAAACTGAATCAATGAAATCGCATATTGAAATCATATTTGCACGGTACTATAGATATGTGTTTTTTTAAGTTATAATATGGTATAGCATGTTTGGTTTCCTTTTGTATTGCTTTAGCAATGCAAAACAAAGTTACAAGCAAAGAGAAGGCACTCTGACTAACTGGCACTCTTATGAAGATGCTGGAGAGGTCCACACCACATATCTCACAGCCACTTAAAACAATGTTTAGAAGTAGCTCTGTTGAAGCAATTTCTACTTTCTTAACATGTAAGAAAGAGTATAAGTGTATTCATAAAACATAACACTGTGTTCATGAAACCATGAGTGATAGCACTCTATAACCTTCTATACCATTTTAAATGGGT
>NW_006205932.1:28866-45023 GCF_000334495.1 Tupaia belangeri chinensis
GTGCCCAAGATCCCTAGAGGAGAATGGAGGAGAAGGGATTGCGGCGTGACCATCCCCCCTGGGGGGTGATTTCTCGCTTTCTGTCTCTATGTCTCTGTCTGTCTGGCGAGCGCACGCGCCCTATAGCGAAAACCTCTCCAAAAAAAAAAAAAAAAATCAACTAAAAGGCATATACGACTAGATCTAGAAACAATCAATTTAAGATAATGAAAATGGCTGTAGTTAAGAATGAATGGCACACGATAAGAATTGAATGATGATAAATAAAACAACCTATAAAACAAAAAAGGAAATAAACATTCACAAGTATTGAATTAATGAGATTCTCAGTATTTAACAGAATAAATAACAAAAAAATAAAAATTTATGAAACTGTTTACATACACAAGTTTTAGTCTTGAAAAATATAAAAGATAAAGAATGTACATGATTTTCAGAAATCAGGACTACCTTTTCTAAGTGAAATACTTATAAATTGAATTTTTTTAATACTTAAAGCTCTCCATATATACTTACTGACAATGATCTTTAAAACAAATCTCAAGAATAACACATGTCCAATGGCAAAATTTTATAAAAAAAGAATAAAACATGGGTCAAATATTATTTGTTTCAAATTAGAATGTAATATGAGAGTGGGTACAAAAATCTCTGATATCTAAGGAGCAATTTTTACCTTTTTCAAGTAAGCAGGTTGGAAATAACAGTAGGCAATTTAAAATGAATTCATTTATGACAGACTGGAGATATATCTTAAAACAAGACCTATGTAGCCTTTAACAAAGATAATTATCTACCAAGATAACGTGTAAAAAAGACATAAATTATGATACATCAGGGCCAGCAGATGGTGAAGCAATTGTATCACTCTACTCCCACATGGCCGACCACAGTTTGAGTCCCAGCTACAGTGGTTTGAAAATCATGCCAGGTGCATGTGCCTTAGATACCAGGAGGAGAAGTGAGAAATGATTGTGGCATGGCCATTCGCCTGGTGGTTGACTTCTCATTTTCCTTCTCACTGTCTCTGTCTTTCTCTGGGGAGCCTGTGCACCTTAAGGCAAAAACCTCTAAAATAAATTAATAAATAAATCATGATAAATCAAGCATTCACATGTAAAGGTAAATGATAGTCGATGTTATAGTCCTAGATCAGTTAGAAGAATCAAGAAAACACACTAAGAAAGGCAGAAATAAGAAAAGAATTGAAATGCCTAATTTTGAGTTTAAAATTTTCCATTTAATTGGGGCCAGCAGATGGTGTAGTGGTTGCGTCACTGGACTCCCACATGGCTGACTGCGGTTTGAGTCCGCAACCCAGTGGATTGAAACTCATGCCAGATGCATGTGTGTACCTGCCAAGATCCGGAGAGGAGAATGGACGAGAAGGGATTATGGTGTGTCTATGCCCCTTGGTTGGTGATTTTTCACTTTCTATCTCTGTCTCTCTCTGGCGAACATATGTGCCCTATAGTAGAAAGCTCAAAAAAAATTAAAAAAAAAAACAACACTCCAGTTAAATATAGTGGACAATTAAGGTTTTGTTTGTTTGTTTGTTTGTTTTTGAGTTTGCTATAGTACCTGTGTGCTGGAAAGAGAGAAAAAGAGTGAGAGAATAGGAAATCACCCCCTCACCCCCAAGCAAATGGCCTTCCTGAAATCCCTTCTTATCCATTCTCCTCTTGAGATGATGAGTTTGTTGTTTTTCAAGTCACTGTGCCCAGAATTTGAATCACCCATCAGCCATATGGGATCCAACAATATTAAACACCACACACCTAACTGGACCAAGAAGTGTTCATTTTTAAGGACATTCTTGCTCCTTCCAAGATCGAAGAAGTTGGGAAGTGGGTATCTGAATTCCATAGGTGGTGGAGAAAACAGTATTTCCCACTGTCTGAAGCAAATTTAAATAAGTAGTAAGCAGAGGCATGAAGGTACATATTAAGGTGATGCATCAGAAAGGGATACAATTAGTACTGATACATAAAGGATATTTTTAGAGATAACCTGATGTTTTAAATGTTCAGATATGATGACAAAGATATGTTTCTTTCTTTCTCTTTCTTTCTTTATTTCTCTTTCTTTTTTTTAAAGAGAGATTTTGGCTCTAGGGCACGTGCGCTCACCAGAGAGAGAGTAATACAGAGAAGCAGCAAGTGAGAAATTCTCTCCCCCGCCTCCCCAGGAGGGATGGCCACATCACAATCCCTACTCCTCCATTCCTCTCTTGGGATCTTGACCACTCAGGCCCTCGTACCCAGCATGACTTTAAGCCTCCAGTCTGGGACTAGAACTGCAGTCAACAATGTGGGAGTCCAGCAACACAACTATTATGCGATCTGGTATTCCAACAAAGACATGTTTCTGTTATGAGAATAAGTTTCTTGTTAAGTCCAAAATCCTTCTAACTTGATATAAATGAATATACATACAAGTATTTTGTTATATTGCATTTTATTATATTATATATAATTACATATAATACCATATGTTCGTAATCTTTTCCACTGAGGAAGAATACAGCTATTATTAAATCAAGCAGAGTATGCTATTTTATGTTGCATGATTTTTTGCATTTATATTCTTTGTTTATTTTATGGCATTGTTTAATTCTGAAAATTAAGATTTGACAGATACTAAATCTATTCAAACTCGACATTTACATTCAAATAAAAATTTTCATATTTGGCTTCTCTCTTTCCTTATTATAGAGGAAACTGAAAGCAAAATGTAGACTGTGAAGCTTGTAGAATCCTAAAAAATATAGTGTGCTTAGTGGTCATAATGCATCAGGTAAATAACTGAAAATTGGTATAAGCCTGTCTAAACTAATATTGATTTATATTTATATATGTTTCTGTAATCCACTATAGAGAAAAAATACATACTGTATTAAAAGAGACTAAATATTTTATTTTTCTCACTATGTTATTTCCTAAAAGTGATTTCCAAGTTAATAATGGTAGATTTTAAAACATAATGATGGGGGACCAGCAGTTAGCGTGATGGCTATGTTGCTGGACCCCCATGTAGTCGACCATGATTCGAGTCCCAGACCCGGCAGCTTGAATGCCAGGTGCATGTGCATGCATGCCCAAGATCTCAAAAGGAGATTGGAGGAGAAGGGATATCGGCATGGCCATTCCACCTGGGGGGAAGATTTCTCACTTTGTCTCTCTGTCTCTCTCTGTCTTTCTGGCAAGCGCATGTACCCTATAGCAAAAACCTCTCAAACACACACACACACACACACACACACAATGATGGGATAAACAATGTCTAAAGTTGCTGGATGCCCATGTCATTGACTATGGTTGAGACACACACATGATGGGATAAACAATGTCTAAAGTTGCTGGATGCCCATGTCATTGACTATGGTTGAGTCCCAGACCCAGAAACTTAAAATTCATCCCAGATGTGTGTGTGTGTGTGTGTGTGTGTGCATGCCCAGACCCAAGAGGGGAGATAGGAGAAGGGATTGCAGCATGGCCATCCACCCTGGGAGGTGCTTTGAAACTTTCTCTCTCTCTCTCTGTCTCTCCAGAAAGCACATGCACCCTATAGCAAAAATTGATCTCTCTAAAAAAAAGGTAAACAAAAAATATGATAATTTACAAGTTTATTCTTTCCTAGTCATCTTCTCATTTCCTCCCTCACACAATAGTTCTCTATATCTTCAAAGATATGCAAAAAACTTTAAGTAAACACTTCAGTTTTTTGAGAAGTATTGAGAAATTTACTGAATTTGAGTGCTCCAGTGTTAAAAGATTTATAGACAGTATACAGTGGTTCTACTAACAGCTGCTATTAAATAAGGTCAAGTCATGTCTGACTGATATCAGATAAATAGTGCAAAAAGATACTGCATAAAAAGATAATTTATTGGTCTGTTTCATTACTCTGTGATAACTGTTATTAAAAGACAGCTTTTTCTTTTGGCTGTGTTTTTCCTTTTAATATTAGAGTAGGTATTATGTTTCATGTGACTTTGCAAATTGTGTCCAGACTTTCTGTTGCCATCCTGCTTTTGAGAATAATATATTCTTAAGTAAACCATGTGTTTACTTAAATTTAAATATGAAAGAATTATTCACAAAAATATAATGATGTGTCCAAACTCTGTTAACAGTTTCTACTGGGATATCCAAAGGAATAAGGAAACAGTTCCAGCTTTATGGGAAGTTGTCAGGGGCAGAGAAAAAAACAGATATAAATGGCTCCAAAAGCAAATCCTCCATGCCAGGTAGTGGGATATAGTGTAGGAGTTAGAAACTCTATATGGACAGCACAGTGCAAATTAAAATAGCCATTAATGAATTGATCGATCATTCTACCTGATTAAGTAAATTAATACCTTTGAAAAACCCTTCAGTTATTTTGACTATTATGTAACACACACATTGTCTTCTGTAGTACGGATGGCAGACACTTGAGAACCATCTAAGGAGACCACAGGTGTCTCATGTGTCAGGCAATATCTTGTCTAATAACTCACTAGTGAGATACACTTGCTCTCATGGACTCTATCTTAAATTAATAGTCTGCGTTTTGGTCTTTCAGAAAACTAAAATTTAAAATGTTTAATAATTTATACTGTCCAGTTTGGGCATCCATATGTTCAGCTCAGGCATATTATGAAAATGAGAATAACCAGTGACAGACAGTGAGATGCTTCAGCTTAGATAAATAAGCCAGGAGACGTTCCTATAACTGTATTTTCTGCCAGAGAGAGAGAAAGACAATGAGGCAGAAAGCAGTGGGAGTGACCATACTGTAATTCCCTCTCTTCCATTCTCTCAGGATCTTGGGCATGCATGCATGCACGCACGCCCAGTGTGAGGTTTACGCCACCAGGTCTGGGATTTGAACTGCAGTTGAATAGATGGGAGTCCAGTAATGCAACCATTACACTATTTGCTTGTCCTCCTATGACTATATTTTCAATGCAGTTTATTTTATAAGATCACTTAAAATTAACCGGTCATAAGGTCAAAAACATTTACTGTACACTCGCTGCAATGTAGTTGTAGGATATTTAACTTAGTTTTAAGTGAGATGTTTTGTTATAGCACATGCACATTCCCTGGAAGAGAGAGAGAGATGCAGAAAGACAAAAAGCAAGAAATAATCCTTCAGGGGCAATTGCCATGCCCACAATCCCTTCTCCTCCATTAGCCTCTGGAGATTTTGGCCACCCACATAGACACACCTGGTGTAAGCTTCAAGTCCAGACTTGTGGTTGGCCATGTGGGAGACCAGTGACATAACCACTAGGCCATCTGCTGGTCCCAGTATTATATTGCAGTAGTATATTGTTTTAATATATTTAAAATCTACTATAATATATTGATTTTTATATTTATAATTTGTCATATATTCACCCTTAGACTTCAGTTGTGCTCTTAGATCCTAGGATTTAAAATGATAGAATAAAATGGAGAAAATAAACCTCAATGCTAATGACTCAAACAGTTTTAGTTGATAGAAAATAGACCAAAAGGATAGATCACTAATTTTACTACTTACACAGACCAAAACCAAATCACTAGAGGTAAATCTTACTTCCTTAAAAAGATTTATTCAATGAAACTTTTCTAGTATTCTCAGTTTTCAAATTTAATTTTCTTCTCTATGTGCTACACCTGAGCAGAAATGGCATCATTATTTTACCAGGGTTCATCACCTTTTCCAAACTTCCATGTATTTCTTTCTACAATAATTTTTCCTTCTTTGAAATCTTTGTGTCTCTCCCTCCCCTGAGAAGGTTCGTAAACTTCTAGACTCAGAAAACAAGTGTTTCTTTGTCCGTGCTACACAAATGTGCTTTGTCCTTCGACTTGTAGAAATGAAGTGGTTTTTCTAGATAATAATGACCTGCTACCACTACGTGGCCACTGGTAACCTTCTCCTCTATTCTCTAGTCATGAAACACAAGAGCTGTACCATCTGGAAGTTGTCGGTTGAAATAAGGCAGACCTGCCAGATTTTTCCCCTCTCATTTTCATGGATCCAACATCCTCACAGTACTCTACTCAGCCTGTGGAGAGACCTTTTGTGGATGAATTCTTATTCTTTGTCAATCACTATGATGTTTATTATGAGCTGTTTTCTGTTGATACTTGGCTCCTACAGTAAAATCTCCTCAATCTCCTGAAGTTGCCATCAACAACAAGACCAGTAATGCCTTCACCTGCTCATGTCCTGTTGTAGCTTCATAGTTGCAGTTTTATTTCATGGATATGAAATTATTACCAATTCCTGACTCAAATGTATGCTTTCTTCCAGAAGAGATGAATTTTTCTCTCTTTTCTATTGGATCTTTGGAAAAGTTATGACATATTTTTCTATGATTTTCTATGTAAAAATGCGTCTTGATTTTTCTGACAACCCAATATATCATTGTCATTTCAAATTTAAGCTTATAGTACACTCTCTTGAGAAAGAAGGTTGTCATAATGGCCTTGGGAAAATTAGTCCCTTAATAATTAATTAGGTACTGATTTGAACTGATTATGTAATTTCTCAATTCTTCTGGTATCTAGTCAGAAATCATTTTGTTTTCCTGCCTTAATACAGATGGACTATTTCACTGATTCTTGAATTTGTAATTTTACCCTGGACTTTCCAACACCAGAGTTATAACCAAAAAAAAATGCATTTACAGAAGGAAACTAAGTTTGTAGAAAAATTTGTTTAAATCTAAAAAGAGATGAACAATAGAACCTTTGTCAGACTTCTTTATCTCTCTTTCTTCTTTCTCTCTCTCTCTTTCTACTCTCTCTCTCTCTCTCTTTCTTTTCTTTTCTCCTGGCTGAGAACTAACTAGAAAGCAAGAAATTACCCCCTCCCTGCCTTCCATAGGAGATGGACACACCACAATCCCTTCTCCTCTGTTCTCCTCACAGGATTATGGCCACACGCACACACACACCCACAGCATGAGTTTTAAGCCACCTGATCCAGGACTTAAGCAGTGGTTGACCACATGGGAGTCCAGCAATATAACCATTATGCCAGCTACTGGTACCTCTCAGACACATTTCTATGCTCTTTTTTCTATGAAGTCAAAAAGTGTTGAAACATATCCTCTGCAATTGAGACCAAGAGGAAATGTTTGGTCTATTTTTATTCAAAATTTTAATAAAAATACTGGGTTATGCACTTTTTTTTGAGAGATAGATTTTTGCTATAGAGTTGGTTGGTGTGCTCCTCACATAGAGAGACAGAAAGTGATAAATCACCCTCTAGAGGAGGTAACTATGCTGCAATCCCTTCTACTCCACTCTCTTCTTGAGATTTTTGGCATACACACACACATGCTCAGGGTGAGTTTCAAATTACTGGGTCCAGGACCAGAACTATAGTTGACTATGTGGGAGTCCAGAAATTTAACCATTGTGTCATTTGCTAGTCCTAGGGTTATTCATTTAAAAAAATTAAATCATGGAAATTTAAACTAAAAATAAATCTAATTGACAGAATATATAAAGGTATATAAAATATTAAGTAATAATGAATAATATTATTACAGTAAATAAATGAATATATTTGATAGATACAAAGTCAATGAATAAAAATAAATTTACATAGAATAGATATTTTATTGTTAGAAAAGTCATGACACTTTTTTTCTGTTTTTCTAAGGTTATTTATAGAAAGGACAAAGATCAAGCAATGTTATTTTGCCTGTTTTGTTAAATAACCTTTTGCCATCTTTCAGTGAGTTTCGTAATTCCTTGTTCATAGAAGGACCTGCCTTTATTGGTGAAAAATTGAACATGGTGTTGATTTACAGCCTCATCTGAACTAAACATTATACCATGCAAGGAGTTTTGAAGAGAGTGAAACAAGTGGAAATCTGATGGTACAAGGTCAAGTGAGTATGGTGGGTATGGAAATGCATCTGATCCAAGCTCCAGTGATTTTTGATGGGAGATCAAACTTGTGTGTGGACTTGCATTGTTGTGATAGAACACAACTCCTTTATGATCAAAGATATCTGGATGTTTCTGGATGACGCCTTTGTTCACATTGTCCAATTTCTGACAGTACACATTTGAATTGATTGCTTGGTCCTTGGTAGGAGCTCAAGAAATAGAAAGTAAACGAACTATACAGAAAATAAATGAGGGAACCAGCAGTTAGTGTAATGGCTATGTAGCTGGACTCCTATGTAGCCGACCGCAGTTCACGTCCCGGACCCGGTGGCTTAAAACTCACGCCGGGCGCATGTGTGTGCGTGCCCAAGATCCCTAGAGGAGAATGGAGGAGAAGGGATTGCGGTGTGACCATCTCCCCTGGGGGGTAATTTCTCGCTTTCTGTCTCTATGTCTCTCTCTGTCTGGCGAGCGCACGCACCTGATAGCGAAAAAAAAAAAAAAACCTCCCCCAAAAAAAAAAAAAAAAAAAAACAGGGGCGGGGTGGGGGCAGCAGGTGGCGTGGTAGTTAAAGGTGCAGGACTCCCATGTGGCTGACTGCAGTTAGAGTTCTGGACCTGGTAGTTTGTTTTCTCACTTTCCCTTTCTCTCTTTCTGGTCAAATTTTAAAATAATAATAGAGGCCAGCCAGCAGATGTTGTGGCAATTATGTTGCTGGACTTCTACATAGCTGACCGCAATTCAAATCCCAGACCTAGTGGCCTGAAACTCACACTGGACCAGAGGATCTAGAAAGTCTGAATAGGCCCATAACAAGCCAGGAGATTGAATCAGTAATAAATAACCTCCCAACAAAGAAAAACCCTGGCCCTGATGGCTTCACTTCTGAATTCTACAAAACTTTCAAAGAAGAGTTAACCCCCACTCTGTTCAAGTTATTTCTAAAGATCTGAAAGGGTGGATCTCTCTCTAATTCATCCTATGAAGCCTATATCATCCTTATTCTTAAAACAAATAAGGACAAATCTGTATTTCATTTGCAATCAGGTAGACACCTCCCCAAATGGATCATCAGGTATAATAACATGAAAAATAATCTATATGTTTGTCAGCAGAAATTACATTCTTAATTCCATAAAAGTTAACCTATATACAGAGTATTCCCCTTTTGAATAGGGATCTCACCATCAAGAAAGCTGAAGATAGCAAACATTGCATGTTTGTGTCATGTTTTTCTGAAAGTTTGGGTTTTTTGGATCTGGAGAATTGTGGAAGTGAAAATAAGAAAGGCAAATTTGCATCAATTATTAAGGACCTTAAATGTAATAGCTAAAAAGATTTTAACTTTTTGTGAAAGTAATGCTACACAATTAAGTGGTATTACACATTCAAGAGACTCCTCCCTCAGGGTAGCTCTCTGCTAGTGAGGGATTGCAGTGGTGGATGAGTCTATCCAAATAAAATAGTTTTTAAAAGTGACCAGAATGATTGCCCTGCAGCAGCAATCTTCTAGAAATTAAATTGATACACAAGAGAAGACCTTCCCCAGAGGTAAGATTTATTGTTCCTATTTAAGAGCAGTTGGTATTTGAAGCAGGCCAAATATATTGTAGAATTAGAGAGACTTTCTGAGAAAAAAAGAGACCTACAAGTTTATAGTGTATAAATTACTTATTCTTATACAGACAGCTCATGAAAATACATGAAGGTAAGTTGTAACTGTGTTGTTAGATTATGTTGAGGCTATTTCTAAATTTGAGAATCAAGATTCAAATAAAAAGCATGGAATTTTGAGAACTTAATCTGAAAATGAGTTAGTTAAAATAAATAATGTAGTTATTAATTTTTGTATAAAATTAAATAAAATTAAGTCTACATTGGGGCCAATAGGTGGCATACTGGTTTAGGTGTTAAACTCTCAAATGGTCCACCAAAGTTTGAATGCTAGACCTGGCAGTTTGTTTTCTCACATTCTTTCTCTCTCTTTCTCTTTCTCTACCTCTGTCTTTCTCTTAAAATTACATATACCCATTAGCAAATTTTTTAAAATAATAATATGTGGGGTCAATAAATTTTAGTGGTTACATTGCTGGACTCCCACATGGCCAACTGTGATTTGAGTCCTGGATCTGTTAGCTTCAAATTTATGCCATGCATATGTATGCGTGTCCAAGATCCTGGGAGCAGAATGAAGGGGAAGGGATTATGGTGTGGCCACCCTTGGAGGAGGTTATATCTCACTTACCCTCTCACTGTATAAATTTCTCATTTTCTGTTGAGTGCAAGCACCCTAAAGGAAAAACCTCTACAAAATAATAATAAAAATAATAATCATCATAAATAAAATCTTTTTCAAAATTAAGTTTATGTCAATTAATAATGATATTATTAAAAATAATTTATTTAAAGTAACTTGATAACTACTGCCAATGGAAGTATATAAATATGAGACAATATTTGCCTGATCATATTTATTTATGAATGTAACTATTCAAAAGCATCAGCTGATGGGGCTAGAGGTGTGAAGATACATTTAAGGAGATATGGAAATACATAAATATTTATTTTGAAAAATTAGGATAAAAACACTGAGAAATTGTAAAGGGAATTGTCAAGCAACGCTGACTTGCCAATTTCACACCAGATGACATTAATATGAAATGTAGCCAGGGTGTTTGCAATTTTATTTCTCTTTCTTCTGGTTTTCAGTGTCATTCATATGCTTTGGCCACTTGTATGTCTAGGGTAAAATAACAGTTAAATTTAATCAAAGTTGTACTACTATAAGGCAACATTATGATGTGAAAATAGAGAAAAGAAGTTGCATTCAATTATAGTGAAGTTTGTGTCACTAAAGCATCACACATGAATAAGAAAAAATTGAAATTTATGGATAATATTTCTTGATTATGTTAAAAGTTCATTAATATTTTCATAGATAATCTATAGAGTGCTAATAGATAAAGTTAATAGACAGCATGCTGGGATTAATATTTTTATATTTAATAAGAATAATCAGAGAGATACATCACTTAGAGAACAATAACAATGCATGTATTTATTTCTTCAAATTAAGAAAAGTGATTCTCATTGGAGTATAAAAGAGATGACTAAAAACTTGTTTTGAATAAGAATTAAATATAAACTTCAGAGAAAAAATTCTTCTTAAATTGAAAGAATATGAAATATAATTACCACTAAAACAGAAAAAGCCTGTATCATAATTTCCCTCTTTATATTGGAATAATAAAATATTATTTCTCCACAATGTTCTCTAATGTATATTTCTCAGTACCTTTGGTATCACTACACCTAAATCTATAAAACATCTTAGATTATTACCTCTTGAATTGATTTCAAATCCAATATCAGTCTCTTTCTGAAGTTCCTAACTCATCTCCTGGTAAAGGTACTCTCATTTCTTAATAACGGAAGAAATAATTTAACAAATTATGTATTTTTATTCATCTCTTCCAATAAACAAAAGGGTTAAGAATGTTTTGACATGTGAATGACTTAATTATTATGATTTGCCATACCTGCAGATAAAGATCAAATTAAAGCAGAAAATTCAAATACCACTACAATGATGGATTTTATCCTCTTGGGGTGTTCTGATACTCCCAATCTCCAGTGGACACTTTTTGTTATATTTTTACTCATATATTTGACTATCTTGGTGTGCAATAGCATCATAATACTAATAACAAAAATTGACCCTTCTCTCCACACACCCATGTACTTTTTTCTTGGCAATTTTTCTTTCTTGGAAATCTGTTATGTGACAGTAACTATCCCGAGAATGCTTGTGGACCTTATGACTAAGAAAAGACGTATTTCCTTGCTTGCCTGTGCTACACAGATGTGTTTTATTCTGATGCTTGGAGGCACAGAGTGTCTCCTCCTAACCGTGATGGCCTATGACCGCTATGTGGCCATTTGTAACCCTCTTCATTATTCTCTAGTGATGAACCACAAAGTCTGCATCCAGCTGGTGGCTGCCTCCTGGATCAGTACAATTCCAGTTGTCATTGGGCAAACATGGCAGATTTTCTCTTTGTCTTTTTGTGCATCTCACACAATCAATCACTTCTTCTGTGATGTCCCACCAATACTCAAGCTTGCTTGTGGGGACACATTTGTGAATGAGGTAGCAGTCTACGTAGCTACAGTGGTGTTTATTATGGTTCCTTTTCTGTTGATTGTTGTCTCCTACGGTAAAATTATCTGCAACATTCTGAAATTGTCATCAGCCAGAGGGAGGTCAAAAGCCTTTTCTACCTGCTCTTCTCACCTGACGGTCGTGGTATTATTCTATGGGACAGCTACCATTTCTTATTTACAACCCAAACCAAATCAGTCTGAGGGAATGGAGAAGCTAATCTCTCTTTTTTACACTGTTTTTATTCCAACTTTGAATCCCATCATATATACGCTGAGGAACAAAGATATCATGACAGCATTGAAAAAACTACTAGCTTTGGGAACCAGCAGTTAGCATAATGGCTATGTCGCTGGACTCCCACGTAGTCAACAGCGGTTCGCGTCCTGGACCCGGTGGCTTAGAACTCACACCAGACACGTGTGTGTGCATGCCCAAGATCCCGAGAGGAGAATGGAGAAGAAAGGATTGTGGCGTGACCACCCCCTCTGGGGGGTGATTTCTCATTTTCTGTCTCTATGTCTCTCTCTGTCTGTCTGGTGAGTGCACGCGCCCTATAGTGGAAAACCTCTCCAAAAAACAAAACAAAACAACAAAAAAAACAAAACTATTAGCTTATTAGCATGAGGTAAAGCCTAAATTTATAAAGTTTGTTTATAGTTTAATAATGTAGTTATACTAAAAATACAGTTATTTTTGGTTGTATGTTTTTAAATAATGATAAAATTATGATGATGTTCACACACTGTGTAAAGAGACTTTTATTTCATAGAGCATATTTAAGGGCCCTCTGTAATCTGAGAGACAGATAAAGCCTGTGTAGGGACAATATTTTGAAGATTATTCTTTCCTTCATGGTTAAGTATTGGGTTGAGACTGCCAGAGCAATAGAATATAAGTTAACTACATGTGTTGTAAAAGCAGAGTTTAGTGTCATGTTTTGTGAAAAATTTTCCTTACTCCTCCCATTCCTTCAGATACATTTTGGAATGTTCTCTGACCCTATGGTTGGATTTAACCAGTGAGAGACTCCAGAAGCAGCAAAGATGATGCAGGGTAATAAGCATTTCTTTGCATTTTCCTTGTGTCTACATCATCTCTGTCCATGTCCTATGAAGACAACAAATGGTAAAGAGGTGCACTCCTCTATTGTGCAGATCTCCAAGTTCTCCAGGAATGTGGTTACCTCTGACTGTAGTTTAGTAATATTGATTTAGTAGAAGCTTCTATGTTTCTCACCAGCAACTCTTCATTCTCATATGCAGTGGGATATATGTAGTCTCCTCAAAATATAACTCAATCTGACATCTTCGTACATCCTTTAGACAAAAAGTTTTTGCAGATATATTTAACATAAGGATTGTTTCTATTCCATCTAAAATTGCCTGCAGGGAAATGTTACAAACTAGATTGCAATTGTTTTGTGGCTTTTTTGCTACTTTTCCAATCTGCAACATCCATGACTCTGGCTATATAACCCCTATAACTTCCATGCTCTGGCCCCAGATTTGAGATTAGGAGCTCCTCTAGGACCACCAGTATTATAAACCTGAGTTCTCCTAGTCTTTGGGTGAACTGGGTTTCTCTGTGGTCTCTTTTCTGCAACATTTATGGTATCGTGACTGGGAAACCTACTGCACTGGCCCCTTGAACCACCAGTTTGGTGGGAGCAGCCTTCAATGATGAAGGAACCCCAGAATCAAGTGATGCACCACCACCTGGTCTTTTCCTGGGTCTTCATCAGGGGCCCTGAAGCCCCATAGGCAACAGACCGCCGCTGGACTCAATGAAGAGATGGACCAACTCGCAGGCTGAAAATATCTAGTCATCTCACAGCTGAAGCCTCTGAAGAAGGTAAAGTACTGAGACTGTGGAACTCAGTCAGACCCACCCACTGGGGTGAGGGTAGAGACCCAATCACCTTCTGTGTTCTCCAATTAGAGTCACAAGTTCTGGATTAAGGTTATTGCCCAGCCTCCTGCCAGGGGCCCACCAGTTCTCATCACTGTGGTTCTTCATCAGGGGGCCACCAGCTGTGGACTCTCCCAAAGAGAGGAGGACACTTTGGCAAGCTCTGGAATGACTTTGTGAATATATATAACTGTGTCAGTTTCTGTGAACCCACAGTCTTTAAACTACAGAGTCTGAGTGAGTCCTCAACTGTTTTTCCATCTCTGGGAGGAATACGTTCTGGGGGTGGATTCCTCCACATTTCTAAGAGATTCCTGTGTCCCTGAGTTCCTGGCTGATTTGTTTCTGTCCCAGTATTTGGGTTCAATGCTTTTCCCTTCTGTCTCAGGAAAGGAAATTGATTCCAATTGTGGTAGGACTGAAACTGGCTTTCAAGTGGTAAGAATTGAAAGTAGCTTCCACTTGGCTTTCACTCCGTACCCAAGCCTGCAACTGAAAACTTAACTTTGAAGCTTATTGCTCTGAAACTGGCTGCAGTGGGTATAGCCCACCCCTAAAACTTCCCACTTCTGTACCCTTAAAAGCTAGACCCTAAAGCAAATTCAGGACCCAGATCTTTGAGTGTGTACTCCTCTGGGTCCACCGGTGTAATAAACTTGAATTCTCCTTGCTCTCTGAGTGATGTTTGATTTCTTGGCAGTCTGTTTCCACAACATCTTGTTGCATTGGTTGGGAAGCAAAACTATACTGGCCCATTGTGCTACCATGGCTGAGGAAGCAACTCTTCCATAGGGTGGCTGTCCTGACTCAGAGAGAAAGCCGTGCCACCCGATCATTTCTTGAGTTGTCTCCTGCTCATGGTGCCTAACCAGGAAACTGATCCACAGCCACATGGACTTGCTGGAGATAAGGATCAACTCTTCTAGACTAGGCAATGGGAATTTGTAAGTCTCTCAGGAGCATTGGTTCCAGTCAGACCCGCTTAGTCAGTGGGAGAAAACACTGATCAAACTCATTCAATCAGAAGACCACCAGTCAGGGCTTTCCTGAGAGGGGGAGGAATGTTTATAACCTCTGGATGAATGGGTGAATGTGTCTGTGATTCCACTGTCAAAAGGCTATGGAATTTGAGTGGGTCCTAACCTGTGGTTCTGTGGTGACCTCATATGGCTAGAAGATGAAATTGATGCTGAGGGACTCATTCCCTCATGGCACACTCAATCCAATGGGGGATTTATACCTGGTTTCTGAAGCTAAGTGGGACCCTAAGGTCCCCAAGAAGGATACGGCCAGGTGGACACTTGAATGGTCTACTCTTAGGAGGAGGTTCTCATCCCTTGTTTATCATGACACTGACCACTGGAGAGACCACCAAAGAGAGTGAGGGCTCATAGTTGTTATCAGGCAGGCCCCTGTGTCCCAGGAAACTTGGAACCACCTTCTTCTCTGCCATTACTGAGGAAACTCTCCTGATGACCTCTGTGGTCAGAGCTCCGATAGCTCTGACTTTGCTCCTCAGAGTGCCCCTTTGAGTTCAACTGGTTTTAATTTGACTCCTTGGATGCTCTCTGAGACTCCACCTGAAGTCCAGTCTCTTCATACACATGTTTTGCCATCCCTATCCTGTTCCTGCTATCTGTTTCAATCCCAGATTCTACAAAGATAACTATCCCCAAAGAGCTACTTTCTTGTTTCCTATTGAGGGTTCTGCCAGGAGAGTTTCCAGACCTTCACTCCCTCCTGAAGACTGGTCCCTTGGACTTATAAGGACTTTCCTAGCATAACTGTCTTTCTGATGTGGCTTCAGTATTGACAGTCAGAGACTCTCTAGAGTCAAAATCTCACTCAACTCTTAACCCCATCCTTAGATCAAGCAAGTCATGAGATAGTAGCTTTCAATACCTGGCACCTATATTGATCCAGAACAAACCACTTAAAGGGTTATTGAAGGTGTTACTGGTACCAGCACTATACCAGTCCAAACCAACTGTACTCAACTGCATGCTCTTATAACTTTAGGAAATCCTTCTTAGGTGATTATAGTATAAGAATGACCCCAGAAAGACATAAAACTCTTTCTGAGGTCTTTCAAGGTCAACTGGTCCCTTAAAGGCACTCTGGGCCTGTACATCATTAGGCCTGTTTATCAAGTCATCACAAGAACTCTGAGACACCCAGACTGGTTTCCTTAATCAATGTG
>NW_006205933.1:0-4004 GCF_000334495.1 Tupaia belangeri chinensis
GGAAGTGGAGGATTCAGAGCCCACCAGCACAACAGTCAGCGACAAGAAGTCCGAGATACATGCTTTTATACTCATTCTCTCCTTGTCACTGGCTCCTGCAAGGGTGTTGGCTTATGGTGGAGGGACTGGGGTTGGTAGTGAGGGAGGTCCAAAAGCACTCCTGCAGGAAGACAAATGGCAGCAGCAAAAAGTCTGAGATGCAAGGTCCTTATGCTTCCTCTCTCCCTCAGTGCCATTGGCTCCTTCACCCTGTGGGCTTTTGTCAGAGGGCTGCCAGGGAGGATTGGGAGAGGAGCATCCAATTTTAGTATATGTGCTGCCGAAGCAAGCATGGAGAGGAGCATCCAAAGTGCAACTTCACAGGCAAATGCAGCAGCAAGGCTTCTGAGATGCACTGTCCTGTGTGTGTGCTCTCTCTCTCTCTTTCTCATTGCAGCTGTCTTCTGCACTGGTTGCTGGGGTGGTTAAAGCAGAGGGACTCAGGGCCTGGAAAGGATTTAGAGAATACTTGGGCAGGCAAAAGGCAGCAGCAAGAAATCTGAGATGGATATACAAGGCCCTTTTGTGCCCTCTCTTCCCCCCTCCCTTGCTGTCACTGACACCTGCACCATGTGGGTGTATGGCATAGGGATATGTGGGGGGAGAATCCAAAGCTCACCTGCACAGGGAAGAGGCAGCAGCTACAACTTGGAGATGTGCAGTCCTTCAGCACTCACTCTTTGTCTCACTGCCATGGACTCCTGCATCATAGAGGCTTATGGTAGGGAGCCTGGGTGGTGGAGGAGGTTCCAAAACATGTCTGGGCTTTCAAAGGGCAGAGACAAAAAGTCTGAGACAAATTATTCTTTACTTTCTCTTTCTGTCTCTCTCATTGCCCCTGGCTTCTGCACCTTGGAGATTTATGGCAGAGGGGTGCAGGTTGTGGAGAGTCCAAAGTACACCTGCACAGGCAAAAGGCAGCAGCAAGAAGTTTGAGACATGTGGTCCTTCAGCGATTACTCTTATCTCTGTTTTGATGCTGCTGGCTCCTGCAATGTGAGGACTTATGGTAGAGGGGTGAAGTGTGGGGGTGAAAGACCCCTGACTCAAATAGCCGGTGACCCTTCAGTCCAAGGAGAGCCACAGCTACCCCAATCAACCACAAGAGTCAGTTCTTGCTGTAAAACACAAGAGGGTTTTATTGCTAGAAGGGGGAGAATCCAAAGCTCACCTGCACAGGGAAGAGACAGCAGCTACAACTTGGAGTTGTGTAGTCCTTCGGCATTCACTCTCTGTCTCACTGCCACTGACTCCTGCATCATAGAGGCTCATGGTAGGGAGCCTGGGTGGTGGGGGAGGTTCCAAAACATATCTGGGCTTTCAAAAGGCAGAGACAAGAAGCCTGAGACAAATTCTTCTTCACTTTTTCTTTGTCTCTTTCATTGCCCCTGGCTTCTGCACCTTGGAGATTTATGGCAGAGGGGTGCAGGTTGTGGAGAGTCCAAAGTACACCTGCACAGGCAAAAGGCAGCAGCAAGAAGTTTGAGACATGTGGTCCTTCAGCGATTACTCTTATCTCTGTTTTGATGCTGCTGGCTCCTGCAATGTGAGGACTTATGGTAGAGGGGTGAAGTGTGGGGGTGAAAGACCCCTGACTCAAATAGCCGGTGACCCTTCAGTCCAAGGAGAGCCACGGCTACCCCAATCAACCACAAGAGTCAGTTCTTGCTGTAAAACACAAGAGGGTTTTATTGCTAGTACGCTAGGACTCCACTCCTGGTCACAACAGACTCAGGGGGAAGTGGAGCCCCGAACAAAGGAAGCATGCAGATTATATAGGCACAGGTTTGAGGGGTGAAGGGGAAGGGGATGGGGAGTGAGAAAGTGGGATACTAGTTCATTAAGTGTGGTAATCTTCTTTTGCTGGCTTTTTTGTTTACACAGATGTCACGACTGGGTCAGGTCAGATACTCAGGGTAGTCCGATGCCGGTTTGTTATCTACACAGGTGGCCTTCAAGGGCATACAGAAGATGTCTGGCTTTCTAGGGGTAACACAGTTTGCAGAGACCTGACTTTCTGCACGTAGCTGAGCAGATACGAGGGAGTGAGGGAGTGAAACAACCCCCTGCAGCTTGCATAGCTCAGGGCTGTTTTCTTTTTTAAAGCGGTGGTGTAAGCTTTTGTACAGAAGCAAAAACAGCAAGCAGTTAATTTTTACAGAATATAGCTTGGGTACATTTTTATTCTTTCAGGGGAAAGATCCAAAGCACACCTGCACAGGCAAAATGCAACAGCAAGAAGCCTGAGACATGCTGTTCCTCTATCTCTTTCATTGCTCCTAGCTCCTACACCTTGGAGGCTTAAAATGGAGCAACAGGGGGGAAGTTCCCAATAGAAATCTGTGTGGACAAAAGGCAACAGGAAGAAGTCAGACATGTGGTCCTTCTGAGCTCATTCGTTTTCATTGTCTTTGGCTTCTGCACAGTGAGGGTTTAAGGTGGAGAAGCATGGGGGAGTGATGCGTGTCCAAAGCACACCAGTGTAACAGGTAGCGGCAAGAAGTCTGAGATGCACTGCCCTTCTGTGCTCACTCTCTCTGTCTCTTGTTGCCATTGGCTTCTGCACCATGAGGATTTAAGGCAAACAGGTTGAAGGGTTGAAAAGGTCTAAAGTATACCAGTGCAAAAGACAGCAGATGAAGCCTGAGAAGTGTGTTCTTTCTGCTCTCTCTCTCCCTCTCTCTCTCTTCCTCTCTCTGTCTGTGACATGGGATTCTATGAAATGGGTGCTTATGGGGGAAGAGGACCCAAAGCATACCTGTGCAGGCAAAAAGGTAGCAGCAGAAAATCTTGAGATGTGTGAATTTGTGCATTCATTCTCTGTCTCTCTATCTCTCTTACTGCTGACTCCTGTGCTTGTGGCAGAGGGGTACATGGGAGAGTCAGGAAAAAGGTCTGAACAAGACATCTTAGAGGTGTGGTTTTATGCTCACTCTCTCTGGCTGCTGAGGCACATGAACCACGTGGCCTATGGCTGAGTGGCACGAAGTGCGGGGGGTGGGGGGGGAGGTTCCAATGCACACCTGGGCAGTAGGTGTGAGCTATGGGAGCAAATGCAGCAGCAATAAGTCAAAGATGTGCTGTCTTCTGTGTTACCTCTCGGCATTCCCTCTCTCACTGCCACCAGCTCCTGCACTGTGGGGGCTTGCGGTGAAGGGGAGGCAGAAAAGTGAGGCAAGGGAGGTACAAAGCACACCTCTGGGCAAAAGGGAGCTGCAAGATATGAGACATGTGGTCCTTCTATGCCCACTCTTTCTCATTGCCACTGGATTTTGCACCTTGGGGGTTTATGGTGAGGGGTGTGGTGGGGGAAGAGTCCAAAGCACACCTGTACAGGCAAAAGTCATGTTGAAATCTTGTCCTTGTCTGTTTTTTTCTATTAAATTTCTACTAATACATTTTATTTGACCCTATGGCATTGATTCAAAAATAGCTGTGCAAGGCAAGCTTTGTCATTCTTCAGCTAGGCAACATGCATCAGCCTTTTTCTAGCTACTTCTGTGCAACTTGTCTCTTTTGACATCATGAGGTCTGTTCAATATACTCTCATCAAATGCTCTGATATCCTGTAGAGATATCACATCTTGAACGTTTTATGCAGGAGTCAGTGGCAGTGAGACAGGGAGTGTTTGGAGAGAGGCCCTGAGGGTGTGGGGACATGTTCTGAGCAAACACCACCTGTCCCTTTTGGCTATGGCAGAACCTTGCAGCTTGTCCTTTTCTTGACCCTTGCTGCAGGCAGAGCAAAGGGTGAAATTTGCTAGGGGCCTTTCAATAGACACATCTTTTAGAATTCAGGAAACATCTTGACCCCAGTTAGCAAGGTCCAATACCTTCTTTGCCTCTAAGATTCTTTAGCCTTCTCTGGCCCTAGTGGTGCCTGCCCTATGGCAAGATTCTTTAGCCTTAGCAACATCTCTTTTATGTTTTAAAGATGTATCTTCCCCACACCTGCAGCTAGGCTT
>NW_006205933.1:7845-12027 GCF_000334495.1 Tupaia belangeri chinensis
AAGTTCATAGCAATTAGTGCTCATAAGAAAAGAGCAGAAAGGTAGCAAATAAACAACATAATGACACAACTCAGGGAACAGGAACAACAAAACAAACATACAAACAAAAAATTCCAGGAGAAAATAAAAAACAAATATTCAAGGAGAATTAAATGAAGTAGAGAATAAAAGAAACATATTTTTTTTAAAAAAAAAAGCTTCTTTGAGCATATAAAAAAATTGAAACACCATTAGCTAGACTGATCAAAAAGAACAGAGAAGGACATCAGATAAATCACATCAGCAAGGAAACAAGTGTTATTACAATTATAATGAACATAACAAAAATTTAAAATAACATCACAGAATACTATAAGCAATAATGAAGCAACAAACAAAAAAACCTAGATGAGAAAGACAAATTTCTGGACACATATAACTTACCAAGATTAAACCAGAAAGAAATAGAAAGTCTGAGTAAATGCACAACAAAAAATGAGACTGATCAGTAATAAATAATCTCTAAACAAAGAAGAGCCCAGGTCCCAATACTTTATTTGTGAATTCTATAAAACATTTAAAGGTGAACAATCACCAATTCTCCTTAAACTATTTCTAAAAATTCAAAAGGAAGGAATCCTCCTAAATTGATTTTATGAAGCCTCTATCATCTTAAATCCAAAACCAGGAGAGGAAAGGACAAAAAAATAGAAAACTTCAGGCCCATATCCATGAAGATTATGGATGCAAAAATTCTTAATAAAATGCTAGCAAATTATATTCAACAACAAATAAAAAGATTATATGTCATGATTAAGTAGGTTTTATTGCAAGGATGATTCAACATATGCAAAACAATAAATGTAATATATCACATTAACAAAAGAAATGATAAAAACCATATGCTCATCAATCAATGCAGAAAAAGTATTCAATAAAATGCAACAATGCTTCATGATTAATACTTTCAGCAAAATTGGCACAGAAGGGACATTCCTTAACATCTATGAAAAAAACATAGCTAACATTGTACTGAGTGAGGAAAAGCTGAAAGCCATTCTATTCAAAGCTAGAACAAAACAAGCCTGTCCACTTTCTTCACTCCTTTTTAACATAGTACTGGAAGTTCTAGCCAATGTGACTATATGAAAGAGTCAAATAAAGGCATCCAACTAGGAAAAGAAGTGAAATTAACTGTATTTGCAGATGACATGATGTTATACATAGAAAATCTAAAAGAATCCATGAAAAAACACTTGGAAGTGATGAATGAATATAGTAATGTAACAGCATACAAAATCAACATACAAAAATCTATAACATTTGGGACCAGCAGTTAGCATAATGGCTATGTCTCTGGACTTCCATGTAGTCGACTGTGGTTCAAGTCCCAGACCTGGTGGCTTAAAACTCATGCCAGGTGCATGTGCCTGTGTGCCCAAGATCCTGAGAGGAGAGTGGAGGAGAGGGGATTGCAGTATGGTCATACCCCCTGGGGGGTGATTTCTCGCCTTCTGTCTCTCTGTCTCCTTGTTTGTCTGGCGAGCACACGTGCCCTATAGCAAAAACCTCTCAAAAAAATCTATAGCATTTTTATACACCAACAATGGATAAACAGTGACAGAATTGAATAAAAAAATACTACTTATAATAACCACAAAACCAATAAGATATCTAGGAATAAACCTTACCAAAGAAGTCAAAGATCACTTCAAAGAAAACTAGGAAACACTAGAAAATAAATCTAGAATAATATGAAAACGTGGAAAAACATCCCTAATTACTGTTTTGAAGAATTAATATAATCGGGAACCAGCAGTTAGCGTAATGGCTATGTCTCTGGATTCCCACATAGTCGACCGCAGTTCGCGTCCCAGACCTGGTAGCTTAGAACTCACGCAACTTTCCTATATTTGTTTACTTCATCTAAGAGTTATTTGGTGGATTCTTTAGGTTTTCCTATATATTGGATTGAAAAAAAAAAAACGTAGAAAAATGCATCATGGCTTTTCTAATGAACCTTATGTAATCAAGTCAGCCACAAATAGGGACGATCTAATTTTTTCTTTCCAATTTATATGTGTTTTATTTTGTTTTTTCATCTGACTGTATTACCTAGTACTTCCAGTATCTATGTTGAATGGGAGAGAAGAAAGTGGATGTCTCTGTCTTGTTCTAGTTTGAAGTTGAAAAAGTTTCCACTTTTTCTCATTCAATAATATGTTAGCTGCAGGAATGTCACATATGGCCTTTATTTGGTTATGCAATGTACTTTTTAATGCCTATTTGGTTGATTCTTAACCATAAAGGACTATTATATTTTATGAAATACTTTTTATGTGTCAATTAATATGATTATAAGATTTTTGTCATTTTTTTGCTTAATGTGATCTATTACATTTGTTGTTTTATACATGTTGAATCATCCTTGTATTCCAGGAATAAATCCTATCTGGTGATAATGTAGAATATTTTTAGAATATTGTTGGATTGGTTTCAGTAATGAGATATGGTCCTATATTTTGCTTACATAGACATGTGCTTCTTTTGGTGTTCCTTAAATTTTTTTATACATTCATATCAGTCTCTGGTTTCAGTCTCTTTAATTCTGGAGTAGTTGCTTTCTTTTAATGTAGATCTCCTGGTTATGAGTTATTTTAACTTCTTTTTAATTCCCTGATGTCTTTGTTTTATGTAATTGTTTTCTGCTTAAGGGAATGTTCACTTACTAGAGACAGAGAGGAGGAAAAGAGAGAGCATCCCCCATAACCAGCTTCCAATAAGTCTTTTTCTATTCTTCCTGGGTGGCATTGGATTTGGCCTCTAATACATCATAGTAAGTTCTTTCTTTTACCTCTTCCTACTGCCAGTGAGTGGGCTGAAGCTAGTGTAGGAGCCCTTAGCTTTTGACAGCTCGGGCAGCCATTACTCTTTAATTCTCAACATGCATTCTGAAAAGCTCCTGAAAACCCTTTTTATAAAATTTATTTTCCTACCAACAGTCCTCATTTGTAACATTTGTATGTCACCTTTAAGTCAATAAATTTATTTCTGCATAGTTTAACTTTCTTCTTTGCTACTTGAAATATCTGTATTATATGAGTGATTTTATTTCTGAAATATGGGTCACATTTTGCTTTTATTTTAAATTCTACCCTGGATATTGTAAATTATACATCATGGAGCTTGTGAAAACTGTTACATATCTCAAAAGATTAATTTTTATTCTACACATTGGTTAGCTGTGACGATTCAAGTTCCAGATACTATATCCCTTGCAGTGATGAGGGGTGATTTTTCTATTCTTTCAGCTTCTAATACCTACTTTTTGTAGATACCTCTGAGTTCTGTACATGTGTATTTTAGTAGTTTACCAAGAATTTTGATGAGTTTGATATGCAAATCCTGAGGATTATAATCTTTCCCTTCCTCTTTTCTAGGACTTATGACCATCTCTCCAAATTTCTGGTTTTCTGTTCAGTTCTGCATTTTAGTTTTTTATAACCTAAGCCAGTAAAGGTGCAGCTTTTACTTTCTTTATCTGTATGCAAGCTAGAGAGTTCCCTATGGTAAAATGCCAAAAATTTACAGAATTTGTCCTTTAAGAATTCTCTAAATCCACTTTCTGCCTTCTTTTAACTATTCTCCACTGTCTCAGATGGTTCCATTCTACATTTTTAAGTCACACAGACACACACACATATACACACGTGTATATATATATGTATATATACACATCTTAAATGTGTACATGTGTAGTTTTCAAAAGTATTTTTTTGGCTAAGCCCTTTGCCATTATTTCATGTGCCTTATTATTTTTAAGTGTTCATATGATATCTCTTTTTTTCTATTAATTCATGGTATGTGTATTATAGCTTTATTTTCTCTACCCTGGATTGCTTCAAATTTTCTAAGTCTAGCTTTTTTTTTTTTAACTACATAAATGTAGTCTTCCATCAAAGACACTTATAATATATTCAAATTAAGTAAAGGTGAAGTAACACCTACATGATAGATTTAATGTGTTTTCTTTTTTTATATGGTCCATGAACTTTTTGTTACCTTAAGTGTGACATTTTTGAAAGGGTTGTTTTGTGGTTCACAATATTCACATTTAACTTTTTTTTTCTTTTATTTATTTATTTATTTTTTCATTTTATTTTCTTCCATACATTCAATCATATTCTTCTTTGTCTTACAGAA
>NW_006205933.1:12252-12650 GCF_000334495.1 Tupaia belangeri chinensis
AATTCTATAATAATGTACTTGCACTTTTCTTAGTTCCTCTAGCATGTTATCATGCATTTTACATCATACATATTATAATACCAACATGTGACTTCTTTAATTTTCCTATACATCCACACACTCAGGTTTATCCATGACTCAGACTTATAATCATAAATTACATTGTAAGCGTGGGTTATCCATATACTCAATAGCCATATGTTGCTTCAAATGGACATTGCCTTTTTTCAAAAAAGAATTATTTATTTAATTTTATTTATTACTTTATTTTGCTCTAGGGAACTCACACTCCTGGTTGGGGGAGTGAGAAAGCAAGCCACCAGTTTGCACCTCAAACTGTGGACAGCCATGTGGGAATCTAACACCTTTACCACCTCACTACCTGCTGGCCCCACCCA
>NW_006205933.1:12957-16226 GCF_000334495.1 Tupaia belangeri chinensis
TTACTATGCAAGAATCCACTAAAATCAGCCAGGAGACAAGATGCACAAGGTAGATTTTATGGTCCATTTGCTCAAGTTTCCAATTGTTTTCTTTCAGTGGAATACTGTTGATATTGCCTATTTCTCCAACAGTAATGGTTGAGAGCACTCACAGGACACTGCAAATATGAGGATCTCATCCAAGCCATTGTTCAGAGTTTGGGATTTGGCTACATAGACATGCTTTCCCACCCATGTGACTTTTTTCATTTTAACACATCCACACATTCATCTTTAACCACATGACTCGATATCTACACTCATAAATTACATTGTAAGCATAGATTATTCATACAACCCATAGCCATAGTGTAGGCAAAAATATTTTTGCCAGGGTAGCAATTTCCAAAAACTAAGAGATAATCTTCCAGAACTTAAACTGGCTGATTTTTTTCTGGGAGATCTATTATATTAATTCATTAGAATATATAGCTTTTTTTTTTTTTTCTGAGAGGTTTTTGCTATAGGATGTGTGCACGAGACAGAGAGACAGAAAGTGAGAAATCACCCCCCAGGGGGTCTGGCCACGCTGCAATTTCTTCTCTTCCATTCTTCTCTTGGCATCTTGGGCACACACACACACGCGCGTCCGGTGTGAGTTTTAAGCCACCAGGTCTGGGACACGAACCATGGTTGACTATATGGGAGTCCAGCAACATAGCCATTACCCTAACTGCTGGTCTCAGAATATACAACTTTTGATATATAGACTGAGAGTTTTGACTTTATCATTTCCATCCTATTGTAAAATGATCAGCCTTTTAAAAGATATTATTTTCATCAGATTGAAAAATGATCAGCCTTTTTAAAGATAGTTTTCTGACTCAACTACTCACTAAGGTGTTTACTTACATTTATTCGATCCATTTAATTTTGCCCCATGCGTGACAACTGACACATGGGGTGCTTTCAGTTGAGATTTAGTAGTAATACAGTCCCTTCCTCTGGTGGGACTTTTTATCTTTATCAAAAGGGGACTGAATGAATCTCATTCCACCTTACATCATATTTTACTTTGGGTTCAGCCTCCTGTTTTTTGAATCTTCAAAATTTGCCAAGTGTCAAAAAAGTGGTTTTTTTGTTTTGTTATGTTTTGTTTTGTTTTGTTTTTCTATAGGGTGCATGCACTCACCAGACAGAGAGAGAGACAGAAAGCGAGAAATCACCCCCACCCAATGTAAGTTTTAGGCCACTGGGTCCGGGACGCAAACCGCGGTTGACTACTTGGGAGTCCAGCAACATAACCATTATGCTAATTGCTGGTCCCAAAAAAATATTTTTTGAGGCCTTTCAAATGAATGATTTTTTTCATTCTTCCATGCAATTACCCTAAACTCTGCTGACCTTTTAATCTCTAGTCTTTTTCTCAGGAAAAACTCAGTAGGAGATACTCATTTAAAAAACTCTGGGAGTAATATAGGTAGCAGCTTATGGTGATTTGCTGTGGGCTGTCACTGTAGAAATTGTTAAGGCTGCTCAGATTTGAAGTATGTGTTACTTTGAGGTTAGGCACAACAGTATGATGCTTGCCCATTGCAGTGTAAAATGAGGTTTTCTAAAGCTTTAGTTTTTAGTTAAATGTTTTAGGTGAAAAAGTATAGAAGTTTAATTTTAATTTTAAAGGTTTTTAACATCTTTTAAATAAAATTTAAAAAATTAAATAATTAGTAGAATTTAACTTAAGTTAAAGATTTTGGAGCATAGAAAGTGTTATTCTTTCCTCATTTTTCTATTGATAACTGATTCTTTTAGATATTTTCTTTCAAATATGTAGTAATTCTTATTGAGAAAATAAATTTTTGTGCTGTGACTTGCTGTTTTACTTTTGAATTTGTTTTGTATTTTTATTTTTGTCATAAGAACTTGTTTTGATATATACACACCAGAGGTGTAGTTACATACATATTTCTTCCATGAGGGACACTAGAGAAAAAAAATAGGTAGGCACTTCAGTGATGTGTTTATGCTACAGTTTAGCCAATCAAATTCATAGGCATGCAGATTCCTAGTGTGTTCAGGGACACATTGGGAAGTGAACCCAAGAACTTTTCATGGGGCCTGAGCATAACACGTGTGTTACTGCTGCATCACTGTAGCTGATTTTGTTTTGAAATATATGTATTTAATTTTTTTTTAATTTTTTTACTAGTATGGCTTCAGAAGTTTGAGTTTTGTATACAGATCTTTTCATTATTTCTGGTTTGAAATTTTTAATTTATATTTAATTGTATACCATTGTGAGATACAATATGGTTTTCCAATGTATTCATGCAGTGTGTAGTAATCAAATCTGTGATATTGCTATGTTCATCAGAGAACATTACTTTATGTGAGCACTTTCAAATTTTGTTCAACTAGTTTTGTGGGGATATATACATACATATATATACTTACATATACACACACACATATGCACACACACACACACACAGCACGCACACACACTTAAGATTGTCAACATCCGTTTCTATCTGTTCTGGTATATTGTGCCATAACACATTTATTTGTATACATACATTTTTATTAATTTCTCTTAAGCGATTTCTTTTGAATATATCCCACCTCCTCACTGCCATATTGTCTTTGGTATCTACAGTTGCCCTCTCTAATTCTGTATCTGCAAATATTTTGGTTTCTGCTGTAGAGTGCATCCATTCACTGGGAACATACATTGCTTTTCATTTTCTGGTTTATTTAATTTATCATTAAATCTTCTTCATTTATTTACTTCTCATTGAATGACAGGATCTCTTTGTTCTTTATGCCTGAGTAGTATTCCATTGTGTATATGTGCCTCATTTTTTAAATATGTTTTTACATTTTATACATAAGGTATCTGTTACAAAAATGGCTTACCTCGCTAAGTCACACAAAAGTTACTTCTTGCAGAGCCTTTAGCCAGCTAAATCACAAAACCATAAATTCAAGATATCCATATTATATTTTATTAATAAAACAAGTAAAAACTGATTTATCCTCTTCATATAGAACTGCAGAGGAAGCTGAAAAACAAAGCCTGTTTGTAAAGGAACATGGGTGCATGTAAGGGATTCTGATCTATTATCAAATTAACTAGGATTGTCCTGTTTCTTCTGTATATAAAATAAAAACCTTGAATGTCAAGACCTTGACACTCTTAGAGATCACCTTGTTCCTGATTAATGCATTTTTATATAAAATCACTGTATATCATTACAGTATGCAAAATAAATTTTCCAGCAAGAATATAC
>NW_006205933.1:16507-18273 GCF_000334495.1 Tupaia belangeri chinensis
TTCATAGTCTGGTTTGTTTTGCTTAGCAGTAAATCTTTTATATTCATCCACTTTCTATCAACTGCCATGAACTTGCTTTTATTATTGAGTAGTATTCGATAGTATATATGTGCCACACTTTTTCAATCTATTTATGTATTCATGAATGCTTGGGTCAGTTCTATATCTTAGCAATTGTAAATAATGCCACAGTAAATATAGATGTGTAAGTACTGTTTAGATTGAATCTATTCCTCAAGTTTGGGTAGGTACCAGGACTGGAATTGGTGAATCATATGGTAGTTTTATTTGTAGGTTTTTGAGGATCCTCCATATTGTTCTCCATAATGACTAAAGTAATTTACATTCCCATCAACAGTGTAGGAGAGTTTCCTTTTCACCGCAACCTCATCAGCACTTGTCATTTTTTATTTTCTTAATCTTAGCCATTCTGACTAAGGTTAGGTGGCATCTCATTATAGTTTTGATTCATATCTCCCTTGTGATAAGGGATGTTGAGCATTATTCATGTTTTTTGACTGTTTTTATAGCTTCTCTCATTTTCAGAGAGATAGCTGTTTAGCTCAGTTCCCCATCTATTAATTGGGCTGATCTCTTTCTTTCTTTCTTTCTTTCTTTCTTTCTTTCTTTCTTTCTTTCTTTTTTTTTCTCTCTCTCTCTCTCTCTCTCTCTCTCTTTTCCAGGTGCACTTGAGTTCTCTGTATATTCTACTTATTAAACCTCTATCTGAGGCATACTTTGCAAATATGTTTTTCCACTTCAAGGGTTATCAGTTCATATTAATTCTTTTTTTTTTTTTTTGGAGGGTTTTTTTCACTATAGGGCACGTGCGCTCCCAAGAAGACAGACAGAGAGACATAGAGACAGAGAGACATAGAGACAGAAAGCGAGAAATCACTCCACAGGGGGGATGGTCACACCACAATCCCTTCTCCATTCTCCTCTCGGGATCTTGGGCATGCACGCACATATGACCGGCGTGAGTTCTAAGCCACCAGGTCCGGGATGCAAACCGCGTGGGAGTCCAGCAACGTAGCCATTACACTAACTGCTGGTTCACAATTCATGCTAATTCTTTATTTTGCTGTGCATAAGCTTTTGAAATTACATGTTCCCACTCCCCGTGTTTAATTTTGAGGTTATTGCCTGTGCTTTGGGCATCTTATTGAATAAGTTTTTGCATATTGCCAATGTCTTCATGGTTTTCCCTACCTTATTCCCCAGGTAGTTTTCTATTTTGAGGTCTTGGATTTAGATCTTTGATCAATTTTGAGTTGATTTTCATTCATGGTGAGAGATAGGGGTCCAGTTTTTTCTTTCTGCAGGTGGATGCCCATTTTTTTCCAGACCTATTTGGTAAAGAAATTTTCTTTTCTCCATTGGATTGACTGGTGCCCTTTGTTAGAAAACAGTTGGCTATATGTTTGGGGATTTATTTCTGGGGTTTATACCAGTTCCAATTGTCTACCTGTCTGTTTTTGTTCAATACCATGCTGTTTTGATGATCACAGCTTCATAATGTATTTTGGGGTCAGGGAGTTTATTTCTGGGGTCTCTATTCTGTCCCATTGGTCCACCTGTGTTTTTTGCCAATACTATTGTGTTTTGATTATTACAGCTTTATTGTATATTTTGGGGTCAGAGAGTAAGATGCCTTTTACTCCACTCCTCTTGCACAGAATTATTTTGATAATACCGTGTCTTTATGACTCTACACAAATTCTATAATTTTTTTAAAAATCGGTGTAGAATATCTCTGGTAATTT
>NW_006205934.1:0-1525 GCF_000334495.1 Tupaia belangeri chinensis
TACAGTATGGTAACCTCAAGAGCAATTACCACTGATCTTAGTAAGAACGTCACATACACCCACTCACAAACTTTCCTTGTTCCTTCCCTGCCTCCCATTCTAACCACAGTTACCCTTCTTAGGGCCTCCACTCATATATGAGGGCCTAGGTCAACAGGCTGGCTTCTGGGAGGAGCTAGCTGCAGGCCCTCTTCTCATCAGGTGGTGGCAAAGAGCCTTATCAGGATAAGTCTAAGATTGCTCAACCTCAGCATTTAGGATGGGATCATTGTTTTTGTGGGAGACTGCGTGTGCTATGAGATGTTTAGCAGCATCCATGACCTCTACGCACTAGATCTAGGAGAACTCAACAGTCATGAAAACCAAAAATGTCTCCAGTGTTGCCAAATGTCCCTGAAATATCTGGATTGCTCAATCTCACACTGAGATGAAACAGTAAAAAGTTTTCAATAAGAAAGAGAAAATAGGGACCAGCAGTTAGCGTAATGGCAATGTCACTGAACTCCCATGTAGCTGACCGCAGTTCGAGTCCCAGACCCAGTGGCTTAAACTCACGCTGGGTGCGTGTGAGTGTGTGCCCAAGATCCTGAGAGGAGAATGGAGAAGAAGGGATTGCAGCATGGCTATCCTCGCTGGGGGGATGATTTTTTGCTTTCTATCTCTCTGTCTCTGTCTCTCTGGCGAGCGCACACACCCTATAGCAAAAACCTCTCAAAAAAGAGAGAGAGAGAGAGAGAGAGAGAGAGAAAATAATCATGTTTTGATGGAGTTTTTTAAAAACTCTGTTGTTTTTAAAGAAAATAATGGTACTCATTGAGGAAGATGGAAACAGAAAATCACTTTTAAAAAAATTTTAAAGAAACAAAATCTCATCGTTTAATTAACTTCCTCAGAATATTTTAATGACTGTCTTTCCAGATACATGGACACCTATTTTTAAAAGTACAACTTTGCATACATGGCAACACACAGTGTGAATGCTCTTGTAAACTCTTTTTCCAATCAAAATCTATGATGACTTCTCTCTAGGTCAACACATATTGGCCTAGACTAATGACTTACTTTAATGCCCACAAAAGTTCATAGGTATGTAATTAACCAGGTCAGAACAAGTAGGCAAGAGGTTCCTAAATTTTCGCTATTGTACACAGCACTGCAGTGGCCATCTTTGAACATGCCTCTTTGCATAGCTTAAGACTGACAGCTTTTTATATGTGCTTACTATGTAGGTAAAATAATGGGCAAGACTCAAAGCTTTACAGAGTGAATTAGACCTAGATCTTCTAAATATGCACACACACTGTTGGAAGAATATACACAGAGGCTAGGATAAAATGTTATGTGGCATGGAAATACAAGGTGGAGATGTGGCAAGAGATAATGAGATAACTGACTGGTGGTCAGAGATGTCTGTGACGACGCGGGCCTGGACAAGGAAGTATAAAAGTTTGTTTCAGCAACTTTTTCTTCATCTCAAGTACTTCTTTTTCTCAAATATATACACATATGTCATCTATAGTGAGAT